>NW_019262493.1:0-1001 GCF_002742605.1 Olea europaea var. sylvestris | reverse complement strand
TTAATGAATTATTTTTATTTACGTATACTATTATTTTATGGAAGATTCTGCGATTGAAAATAAAAGAGAGAAAAAATGAGAAAAAAAATTAATAGAGCCAAACACAAGCTGAGCCACAGTATAATATTTTGTCACTTAAATGGGGTTGAGATTTTTATTTAATTACCCAAATTTGATATATTTGGATTTAATCCTCCAAAATTTATATACATATAAAATATTCAATATCGTCAAATAAATTAATCGACATTTTTTTAACTGAGTATTAAATTTTTTCAACATTGTGTTAAGTTTTATTTTGATTTATCGCAACTACTTTTAGAAAATAAACAATATATATGATTTAGTATACTCCATGTCACGTTATATAAGGGTAAAATAGATTTGTATAAAAAATATATCAATCACCAAGGAAAAAAAGGAAATTATATTGAGAAAATTGTCACGAAAAAATAATAAACATTAATAAAATAATTTATTTTTTTAAAGAATAAAGGACTAGTTATACGTATTTTTTAACACACACAATTGATGTACGTTTAACTATTTTCGATATTCATTTAGATTATTCGATGTATCTATTATGTAGTTCTTGAAATCAATTTCGAGAGAATATAGAAGATTTATAAAGATTTATGATAGATTTTTATATAAAAATAAATAAATAAATCACCTAGTGAAAAATAAGAAAAAATTGATACAAAAAATATCAATCACCCAATGAAAATTTTTTTTGACACTAAGCATCATCTCAAATAAACAAATAAATAAATAAATAAATGCTTGACGGAGCAACTCCGTGCATCACAGAACAAATTGCTCATACCAATTTCGCTCATGGCATTCAGGAGCCAGGAGCGAAATTGCTTTGCGCATCACGAAGCAAAATACTTCATGATGCGTGGAATTGCTCTATTGTTTTTTTTTTTTCACTATGTGATTTATTTATCTAATAAAAATCTACCATAAATATTTTATATTCTCTCGAAACTCATTTCGAG
>NW_019262492.1:0-1001 GCF_002742605.1 Olea europaea var. sylvestris | reverse complement strand
GAATTGCTAGCCTAATTCGATTGCAATCGAGCCAATGAAATGTGGTTCTTGATTTCGTGATAACTTTGGGTATGTTTGTTTTTTGCGAATCTCTAGACTAATTCAATTGGAATCGAGCCAATGAAAAGTGGTTTTTGATTTCATGATAACTTCAGGCTTTGTTCATTTTTGGCGAATTGCTAGTCTAACTCGATTAGAATCGAGGCATTGAAAAGTGGTTTTTCATTTACTGATAACTTTGGGTTTGTTCGTTTTTTGCGAATTGCTTGTGTAATTCGATTGGAATCGAGCCAATGAAAAGTGGATTTTGATTTCAAGATAACTTCAGGCTTCTTTGTTTTTGGCGAGTTGCTAGTGTAATTCGATTGGAATCGAGCCGATGAAAAGTGGTTTTTGATTTCATGATAACTTCAGGTTTTTTCTTTTCTTGGCGAATTGCTAGTCTAATTCGATTGGAATTGAGCCAATGAAAAGTGGTATATGATTTCATGATAACTTCGGCTTTGTTCATTTTTGGCGAATTGCTAGTCCAATTCGATTGTAATCGACCCAATGAAATGTGGTTTTTGATTTCTTGACAACTTCGGGTTTGTTCATTTTTGACGAAATGCTAGTCTAATTCGATTGGAATCGAGCCAATGAAATGTGGTTTTTGATTTCGTGATAATTTTGAGTTTGTTAGTCTTCGGCGAATAGCTAGACTAGTTGGATTGGAATCGAGCCAACGAAATTTGGTTTTTGATTTCATGATAACTTCGGGTTTGTTCGTTTTTGGTGAATTGCTAGTGTAATTGATTGGAATCGAGCCAATGGAAAGTGGCTTTTGATTTCCTGATAAATTCATGTTTGTTCGCTTTTGGCGAATTACTAGTCTAATTTGATTGGAATCGAGCCAATGAAAAGTGGTTTTTCATTTAATGATAACTTCGGGTTTGTTTGTTTTTGGCGAAATGCTGGTCTAATTCGATTGGAATCGAGCCAATGATATGTGGTTTTTGATT
>NW_019262491.1:0-1001 GCF_002742605.1 Olea europaea var. sylvestris | reverse complement strand
CAAAGAACTAAACCTATGTGAAATTTTAGTAAAATTCTATTTGAAACACGCTAATGAACGAAACGGAAATGAAATTTTTGTCAGATTTTATTGAAAACACGCCAATGAACTGAACATAAGCGAAATTTTAGTCAAATTTGACTGAAAATCCGCTAATGAACAAAATCAAATTTAAATTTGAACCAAATTTGATTTGAAATGTGCCAATGAACTCTGCCCATGAGAGATTCTAATCAAATTTATTTAGAAACCCCCTGATGAACAAAATGCATTTGAAATTTTTGTCAAATTTGATTGAAAACTGTAATGCCCCGACCCCGCATGGACGGAAACGTCACTCAAACCATTGTACCTTAGCCGTAAAGTTAGTTCAATATATTTTTAGCAAAAGGTATAAAGATTAAATTTTAGAATTTAATTAAAGAATTTTCTTTTTTTATTTAAACAATAATTCAATTCTAAAAGAAAACAATTTCAAAAATGTTTTTAGAATGGGTTCCGTGCATGTAACGATTATTGACCTGAAATTTTGGCAGAACTTAAAAAGTAATGTTGCTGTTCCAATTTTTGTCTCAAACAGTAATTGTCAAAATAAATTTGTTTTCATAGCTATCGACCTTGAAACTTCATCAAATTTTAATGTAAGGTAGTAAACTCCTTATAATATGACATAGTCAGAAACTAGCTTCCGTCAACATCATATGGGATATTGAAATATTTTTCAAAACTCAGCAGCGACCCGGTTGAAAAGTAAACCGGTGCAGTTCACTTAAAATGGCATATAAAATTCCACCGACGTTAAAACCACATGATTTCAAATTTATTCAGTATCTAACTTATTAGGCTATCCAATCCAATTAGTATCATATAAAAATACCAAGTAACAAAAGAGTTATGATTTTTTTAAAGATGAGGCAAAAACTGAAATTTCTGAAGAGACATCAAAACTTTAAGTCGCTAACTTTTTTTTGTATACGGTGATTTGTAAATTTATTCCTATG
>NW_019262490.1:0-1001 GCF_002742605.1 Olea europaea var. sylvestris | reverse complement strand
TTCTTATACGTCAATAATTGAGTCAAGTAATGCATGTTACTTGTATAAGAAATCACCTATGTGAAAGAGAAGTGTGGTCGCTTCTAAGGGAATTGTGTGGGACTCAATTCTTATAAACTCTTATAGAATCAAGCGTATGTTCATAACCATAACAAATATAACAATGAGAACTTGATTGTGTTAGGAAGAATCATGTGTGAAGTATATCGTTCTTTACATAAAAAGCATAACAGTTCAAGGACATTGTGTCTTTTGGTCAGCTAGTAAAGTAAATATTCTTTTACAAGGGAATGTTCAAAGGGTAATACATGTTTATCCTATGCAGGTTTCAACCGTTGAATGATATCGCCAAGTCTTTTATCTCACATTTTTGTGTCGCTTCCAATTTTCATTCATGTGGGGGATTGTTGGAAAAATGACTTTAGAGCCGACTTTTAGCATAATTTTAGGAGGGACCCGTTGGTTCAATTTGAAAGATTGAAGTTGATCCGCGTTCTCCTTTGTAAAAAGATCAAAATCGTATATTTACTTGTCAAAAATGATAAACAGGTGAATGATAAATTGGAGTTCAAAATGGATCATTGAAAAATAGTTTATGTTGGAGGGAAAACTATATTGAAGTGAATCCCACGTAAGAAGTTGATGAATATAATGACCACTTTATATATGGCTACACTTTGGATGAGTGTAATCATGTATAACATAAAGGCTCTCTCCACGTGTGCGGAGCAAGGAAGGTGCAAATCAAGGACCAAAATTGTACATTGAGTCTTATACTTGTGTGCAGGCGCGACCTGAGTACATAAATGTTAGATCGAATGGAATAAAAGTTGGCCCTTTAGGAATGTCCACGTTTTGCAAATTTTTTACTTTCTCTAACTGACTTTTTAGCTTTCAAAACCGTTGAAACTCCAATGATTATTGCCAATATATTATTGAATTATTGGACAAATTTACTCACCATTCATGGGAGCCAAGGTTAAAATGAAGTTCGTTTTCCA
>NW_019262489.1:0-1001 GCF_002742605.1 Olea europaea var. sylvestris | reverse complement strand
GGATAGCGACGGGGTATGGTTGCAATTAATTCTTAATTTTTGGGCAGAGTGTTACAGGGACTCGTTTGCACTTGATTTTTTTTTAAAATTGGGCATATGATTTCAATCAGCTTTTTATTATAATTTTTTTATTTTATTTAAATAAGAAAAGTATATTTATCATTTCACATATTTTATATTGAAAATTGAATAAAAATTGATGAAAATGACGTTTCCGTAATGAAACGTAGAATAGAGGTATAAGTGCAAAAATTTAAAACATTGGAACGTTTTGCACACACCAAATGCTAAACATAGGGACGGTTTGTTCTAATAAGCCCTTTAAATTTAACATATTTTGGTAAACTTGTTTATAAGCAAATTTGTATATACTTTATTTCATCTGTCTTTATGTTCTGTACATTATTTTTATATGAGTCACTGACTGAGAAATCATATCAGGCACAGAGATTTATAAATTGTCAATGATTATGCTCTTGTTCGGTCCTTATTATTTTTAAAATACATTTTTTTCTTTTTTTCAATCACATTTTTTATTAAAATAATATTACATGTAAATTTAAAATTTTTCTTATTTTTTAACCACATTCTCTATTAATTTACTATTGCAAAATACATTCTTAACATAAAATGGGGCTCAAATAAAAAAATAAAAAAGAAAGAGTTGTCATTGAGTTCGGCAACAAGTATCGTGGGTGTGTTAGCAATTAGGACTCAGTGAATGAGCGGACCCAGCAATCCACTCTTTACACTAGAGTTGAGCAAAACTCCCAAATCGGATCCGAACTGGACTGAATTGAATTGAGCAATTCTTTTTAAGTTAAATACTCGAACGATTATCTGAATTGAGAACTGATGAGTTCGATTCGATTCTCGATTTTAAATCAAGAACCGAATAAGAATTGAATCTTTCTAAATTTTTAACTTTATTTATTTAAACAAGTCAAATTATTTTATTTTTTTAAAAATAAATTTGCTAACTAGTTAATTTAGCTTTAAAC
>NW_019262488.1:0-1001 GCF_002742605.1 Olea europaea var. sylvestris | reverse complement strand
CTCTAGGCTGAACAGAACACGCTTCTTTTGACCTCCATAACAATTTTCTCTTATCTTGGGCTAAAGAATTCGATGAGGAACTAAACTTCTAGGTGAAGCTACGAAAGAACTTATTGAATTTGACGACTTCACATCATTTATTCATGCAAATTGGTATTTTTCGTGTCAAACACTTCTAGATCTAGGCTTTCTTTTATGAATTTACTTTGAAATTGATTTAACTTTTACTAGATTCTTCATAGATTCAATCATACTTTTTCTATTGTGGAATTGAACTAATTATTGAATTTCAATTTCAATCGACTTTATTGGTGGATTATTTACAGCCTTATGCGTTGTGTATATGGTCGATTCTTAATCTTAGTCCAATAAACATGTATGGAAATGGTTTACAAAAGTCTAGATCCTATGATTACAGTTGAAATTTGATTGATCTTTATTGTTAAATCTTTTGATAAGAGAGTTGAGATGAAAACCTCTAATTGAGTATAAAGTCATGAATTATTGATGTTGATGATCCAATCCAATTGAAAGAATTCGGACGCTTCACTAATCTCGTATATTGATAATTAAATCTCATTCCAATTGACAAATTATCTTCATATAATTCACAAAATTCTAGTTCGATAAATCATTTAAACAATTCGTCAATCTCCTTGTATAATCGACACCCCAAAGTTGTGTTACAACTACCGCGTTATTCTCTAGGCGTAATCAAGTATGGAGACTAAATTTCTACATTCTAGTAGATGATTCGGACCTTAAACTGAAGATTGAAGATGTTATAGGATCAACTGGACACAATTAGAAGTCAAATGACAGAAATTGGAAGAGAAAATGACTTAAAAGAATCAAAAGCCGAATTCGGGGACTAAAATTTAAAGTTTGAAAGATTTTATCTGGGCTATCGCTCAACTTACGAAATCAAAAGCAATGACTTCAAACTTGGCCTAAGTGAGTGCCTTGCATCCTATTGGGCGATAGCCAGGCTAAAATCTAAA
>NW_019262487.1:0-1001 GCF_002742605.1 Olea europaea var. sylvestris | reverse complement strand
AATAGCCCCTGCGTCAATGGGCAAGATGGAAAAAATCCGCGGTTGTTACAATATTCTCTTTTCCTTCAGATAATGGTAATAATCCCACTCTTACAGCTACTTCAGGAGTGGCCATTTGCAAATTCTTATCATTGCCTTGTTTAGATTCTTCAAATTGGACTTCAAGTTTCTAATCTTAGCATCGATGAAATTGACGATAAGTCGACAGGGTTCGGGGAGTAATAAACTAATGGTTGAAGTAACAATTTCCAAGGTGAAATATTAATAAAATTACATCATACTTGACATAAAGGTTTACATACCTTCCAATTTCATTAGTTTAAAATACAATCATCCCTTCCATCCAATCACCTCCTGCCACATACCTTCCTGGCACTGCTTCTAGACAGTTTCTTCTGGCAAAGTAGATTAATCCTTAATAAAAATATAAACTCAGATGCTCACGAAATTAAAGAGTGCAAGATTTTTCAAATTCAATGAAGCATGTTGAGGAAAGAAAGTGTAGAACTTGAAGTTGCATCAACTCTCTCTCTTTTAAACTATCTTCTTACTGAAATTTTGTTGTCAAAAAATGAAGTTTATGTTGAACATGTCGGTTAAACTTATCACTTTTAACTTTGAAACTTTAGTGTGACAGATAAGGCTAGATATGAACTATTTCATTTGCTAAATGTCAAATATTAAATTTACGCTAATATGAAAATAGTAAGTAAAAACTCAAGGTGTTACACCATTCCTCTATTAAATTAATTTCGTCATCGAAATTACCTTATCTACTCAAAAAGCTCTTGATACTTTAACTTTTATTTCATTTTCTTTCTCTCAAGTAGCCTTTTTAATTGCATGATTTTTCACTCAAATTAACCAAGGAAACTTCTATATTTCCTAATGTGTGTACTTCCAAATGGGCCTCTTCATACTTCTGATCTAGAGATGGCAATTTACCTCGTCCCGTCGCGGGGCGCCTCGCCCCGAAACCGCCCCGTGAAATTATTATTATT
>NW_019262486.1:0-1001 GCF_002742605.1 Olea europaea var. sylvestris | reverse complement strand
CCAAAACGGTCGCTACATTTCCGAAAAGTACTTATGGATTAAAAACGGACACCGAGTGCAAAAGTTACGCTCAATTCTTCGTAAGCCGACTATCCAAGTGTTCCAAATATAAAAGTGCTCATTCTTTCGAAAAATGGCCGAAATCCCAAGAACGTCACGACGAAGTTGTGAGTTCAATCCAAAACGATCGCTACATTTCCGAAAAGTATTTATGGACCAAAAACGGACACCGTGTGTAAAAGTTACTCTCAATTCTTCGTACGTCGACTATCCACGCGTTCCAAATATAAAAGCGTTCATTCTTTCGAAAAATGGTCAAAATCCCTCGAATGTCACGAAGAAGTTGTGTGTTCAATCCAAAACGGTCGCTACATGTCCAAAAAGTACTTATGGACCCAAAACGGACATCGTGTGCAAAAGTTACGCTGAATTCTTCGTACGTCGACTATCCACGCGTTCCAAATATAAAAGTGCTCATTCTTTTGATAAATGGTAGAAATCCCTCGAACGTCACGACGAAGTTTTGAGTTCAATCCAAAACGGTCGCTACATGTCCAAAAAGTACTTATGGGCCCGAAACGGACACCGTGTGTAAAAGTTACTCTCGATTCTTCGTACGTCGACTATCCACGCGTTCCAAATATAAAAGTGCTCATTCTTTTGATAAATGGTAGAAATCCCTCGAACGTCACGACGAAGTTTTGAGTTCAATCCAAAACGGTCGCTACATGTCCAAAAAGTACTTATGGGCCCGAAACGGACACCGTGTGTAAAAGTTACTCTCGATTCTTCGTACGTCGACTATCCACGCGTTCCAAATATAAAAGTGCTCATTCTTTTGATAAATGGTAGAAATCCCTCGAACGTCACGACGAAGTTTTGAGTTCAATCCAAAACGGTCGCTACATTTCCAAAAATTATTTATGAGCCAAAAACGGACACCGGGTGGAAAAGTTACGGTCAATTCTTCGTACGCCGACTATCCAAGCGTTCCAAATATA
>NW_019262485.1:0-1001 GCF_002742605.1 Olea europaea var. sylvestris | reverse complement strand
ATCCTATAAGCCATTATGTTACTTTTGATTTGTTATCTCCTTCATTTTCCCATTTCGCATCCTAGTTTTCTTGCACCTAGACAGTGACAAAAGTTTATCTCATCCCAAGTGACGAAAGGCTATTTAATTGGAAATGACAGCCTTGTAGGGAATAAGACTTGGGAACTCGTTCATTCACGACCTGTACATCTTGTTGGTTGATGGGTCTATGTTCTGAAATTCTATCCCAATAGGACTATTGAATATTGATAGCCCGACTGGTTGCTAAAGGTTATACAAACTAGTGCATGTTATATTATCCTTGTAGTCTATGTAGATGATATTGTAACACTTGTGATGATGTAGAAGGGATTACTCGATTAAAACAGTTTCTACAACAACATTTTCAGACTAAAGATCCAGGCAAGCTTCGATATTTCTTGGGTATTGAAGTCGTTAGATCTCGAGCATGTATCAATTTATCTCAAAGAAAATATGTACTTGACTAGTTAGATGAGACTGATTTTTCTGGAGCTCGATCAGGCAATACTCCCATGGATCCTAATATGAAGCTTTTGAAGGATGAAGGAGAGAACCAGGTAAATATTGTCGTTTGGTTGGGAAATTAAATTATCTTACTGTCACGCGATCAGATATTTCCTACGCAGTTAGAGTCATCAGTCAATTCTTGGATACTCCTCAAATTCCTCATTGGGAAGTTGTGATGCATATTATTCAATATTTGAAAAAGGTTCCAGGTCTTGAGTTATTGTACAAAACAAATGGACATATTAGATGCAGAATGGGTAGGATCTCATTCAAATAAGCGTCTACTGCTGGTTTTTGTACTTTTCTTGGTGATAATCTTGTTTATTGGAAAAGTAAAAAACAAACTGTAGTAGCAAGGTCAAGTGCTGAAGCAGAATATAGGGTGATGGTTCATACAACTAGTGAGTTGACATGGTTACAACACTTTCTTCAAGAAATCAATCTTTCACCTTCTACACCTATTCCGATGTACT
>NW_019262484.1:21571-24230 GCF_002742605.1 Olea europaea var. sylvestris | reverse complement strand
TTTTTTTTTTTTGAATTATTTTAAATATGAATACCTATTTTTTATTTAACAATAATTTTGAATTAAAAATATATGATATTTTCGATAAAGAAAGAAAAATGATTATGGTAGAGAGCCTGAGGAATGTCAATCTTCGATACGTATTCAAGGAGTGTCGATCTTTGACACGTATTTAACATGTGTCGGATACAGACATGCTATTCAAGTTGAACAGTCTATGTAAAAGAGATTATAAGTAGTGGATCCTGAAGAATGAGTGATTAAAGTAGGTAAAAATTGTGAGTCCTGTTAAATATATGGATGAAAATAGAGTTTGATCAAATAATCATCAATGATGTTAGTGAACTAGCAAGACTAATGTATTCTTTAATGCTAATTGTTAGCAAATTGCAAAAACGAGGTTATGACAAAATATGACGTAGCAATCATATAAAAAGAAGAACAAAAGAAATTGGCAGATGAAAGAAGAATCTATTATAATTAAGAGAGAATACAAAATAATGTATTTTTAATACTGTCCAGCTCCTTTTGAAAGCCATAAATCTCTTGCAGCATATATAGAATCCAAAAGAATATATTTTAGATAAAAAAAGGATAAAAAATCTCATAAAAAGAATGAAATAATATTTATCCAGATAAGTAGGACGAACGAGCTGCAGCCTCACAGGAAGCGGGCTAGTTTAGGTGCCTCCAATTGCACCCTGACGCTGAATTTCGAGACAAATCTCACTTTTTACCTCTTACACTTTCTTCAATCAAAGCACTACTTCACAATGGAATTTAGTTCACAATGTCAACAAATCTCCACCTTGACACAAATTCCACTGCAAGGAACAAATTTCAAGAATTCTCCACCTGGAGATAATTAGATTGCAAAGAATAAATCAATGGCTATTCAACAAAACTTTTCAACCAAAAATTCTCCTCCTCTTTCACAAAGTCCAACTAAAACAAAATAACTGAATAAGCACTTTTCAGAAGAATTATCTCAGATGCCAAAATTACTCGAATTATCATCATGAGCAACAAAAAACACTTAGCTCAACGATCATTACCAAACCTGGCAAAGTCACACCTTGTAATAGAATCAACAAAACAAACCGTTTCCATGGAAGGTTCCTTGCTAGACTTAATACCTTCAACCACACTTAATAGAAATGCCACTAAATCAACTTCCATGTATCTTTGTGGATGCCTAATATCTTTCTTGGGTCTGTCTCTAGCAATTGAATATGATGGCGCCGCTGGTGGTGGCGGAAAAGCGGAATTATCCGTAACTTTTGAACTTGACTAATGTATAGGGATGGGTAAAATTCAACCGAACCTGACCAAACATAATTGACCCGGCGAGGTTGGGTTGATTTTTAGTTGCTTTGGTTTGTGAGTAAGCTAAGCGGGTTGGGATGGGTCAAGTGATGGATTAACCCATCAAACCCGACCAACCCAACCCGCCTAGTTAAAAATTGATTCAATTAAAAAAACTCAAGAGTTATATGAATTAAGAGCACCCCTAGTTTTCTTTCATTTCTTGCTCTCTCGAGTCCAGATCTACACCTTCTCCACCGTCAATCTTCACTTTTCAGTTAGCCTGCAGATGCCAAATGTCGATATTATAGGGTAATTCACCACTAAGTCATCCTTCAAATCCAATTTTTATTCTGCACTTTTGGTCCTTTCTATTTCATCACAAGATTTTTCAATTTTTTGGGGTTTTGGTTGTAAACTTGCATGTGCTAAGACGATAGTATTAGACGAATTACCTTTAGGTTTTCGAAGCTCGTAGCTTTAGGCTCGTTTGTAGTATAGTACGTCCTTAATTTCAGGCTCCATCTTGGAGGACTCTCGTTAAAAATATTTTATCAATTGTACTTAGATGAAAAATCGAAATTGAGAGATGTCTTCTCTTTTTATCGTCAAAGGGTTTCCCTCACAACTAATACTTAGACTTCCATTTAAAATGTTAATTATATCTCTCTTACAACACATTTTATTGATTCTGATTGGACATAGTATTTTGAGTTTTGTGTTGTTCCAAATTACAAGGGAGAAATGATTGAGACTTGTATGCAAGATTGGGAAATTGAGAATTTTTTTACAATCACTATTGATAATGCAAGCTCTAATGATGGGGCTATTTTATTATAGGCGGAAGTTAATTGCTTAAGGTAGTGATGGATGTGTTCTAGATGGGAGATATTTGCTCTTGAGTTGTTGTACACACTGTCACGAAAATCCCTCGATAAATCTTGATTTCGGGCTCAGAAAATAATCAAACGAACACTAATTTACCTTAGCTCAAACCAAGACTTTCGCCTTCACTTTGCACTGCCCAAACTCTCTCAAACCCAACAAAAGGATAAGGGATGGTGGTGGTAATAGGAAGGAGAAGAAAAGGCAACAATAGTGGGAATCACTCCAACAAACCCTCCATGCCGTCTGTCCCTCAACCCTCTCTCTCTCACGACCCTCTCTTCCACACACGCCCACTCACCACCATCAAGAAAACGGCTGGGAATACATGGATATATATAACATAGGTTAGACAAACAACTTGGGCCAAAAACTTGTGCAAAAGTGCTTCTTAAAACCTAAACTAATGGGCTACCAATTAATCCAACCCACAATCTACTAATTCAACAAATACCCCAAAGCCCAACAC
>NW_019262484.1:10758-12687 GCF_002742605.1 Olea europaea var. sylvestris | reverse complement strand
TTGGATTCCCAACCTATTGCAGTACCAGCACGTGGAATGATCTAACCCAAAAGTTCTACACAAAATTCTTCTCACCAAGTAAGATAGCAAAGTTGAAGCATGACATATCTATCTTCTGTCAAGGTAATCAGAATCTTTTGATAAAACTTGGAATGGATTCAAGAACATGCTTTGGAAGTGTTCTCATAATGATATCAGCAAGGGACTTCAGGTCCAATATTTCTATGCAAGACTACTTCCATCTTTCAAAAGCATGGTAGATTCTTCATTTAACGGCTCCTTATCTACAAAGACAATTTATGAAGCTTTGAAATTATTTGAAATGGTGGTGACTACTTCAGCCATGTAGGCTTTTGAGCAAGTTGTTCGAAAAAAAATGGCAAGTGCATACGAGGTGGATGCTTACTCAGCTATGTATATAAAAATAGATTTCTTATTTCATAAGAAGGAGAGCATATCACAGACAGGTAATGCTGCACAAGTCAAGAAGCCAAGTTGTGAAAAGTGTAGACAGATCACAATGTAACGGGTTTTCCTATTCAGTCACAAGGAATGGAACAAGTGGATTTTGCACAATAGGGTCAATGTCAGCAGAATAATTCACATTCAGATACTTACAATCTAGTTTGGAGGAAACACTCAAACTTCTCTTAGGGTAATCAGAATTAGAATAGACCATGAGCTTAGTTTTAGCAGCAGGAGAAGAAGCCACAGTTGGAAGAGCTATTCTCGAAATTTATGGAGAAGACAAATCAATACATGAAAGCTAATAATTAGTACATGTTAAGAACAAAATAACTCTCCAAGATCAAAATGCTCTTATTAAAAACTTGGAGACTCGAATAGGACAAATGGTACTTTCTATAACTGGCAAAGCACCACGTACTTTATCCAGTAATACAGAAATCAGCCATAAGGAACATGTGCCAAAGTGAGTAAAACCAAAAGTGGGGTACATTATCAAAAATACATATCAAAGAGGCTGAGCACAAATAATGAAATAGTACCTTCTTCAGATGAGAAGCATGTGGAATAAATTGAACAGACAACAGAAGCATTTACTAAAGAGAGTTCAGATATACCATGAGTTAAAGAAATTGCTCTTATCAATCTTTGTGAGCCTCCTATTCCATTTCGCTAGAGGCTGAAAATGCATAAATTGGATTAACAGTATACAAAATTTCTTAAGGTTTTCAAGAAACTCCACATCAACATTCCATTTGTCGATGTACGCATTCAAATACTTAGCTACTCTAAGTTCTTAAAGGACATCCTATCCAATAAACGCAAGCTAGAGGAACATAAAACAGTGATGTTGATTGAGAAGTGTAGCGCCAGAATTCAGAAAAGATATCTTCAAAGTTAAAAGACTCAGGGAGTTTTACTGTACCATACACCATTGAAGATTGTTATTGTGTAAGAATTTATTTGATACCACTTTATACTTTTAAGGAAACTCGGATTGGGAGAGACTAAAGTAATCACTGTAACTTTACAGTTTGTTGATCAATCCCTTACTCATTCAAGAGTGATCATTAAAGACGTACTAATCAAAGTGAAAAAATTTATTTCCTTGTTGATTTTCTCATTATTGACATAAAGAAAGATAAAGGTATCCGACACACATTGGACCCACCATTCTTAGCCATAAAATGGCTCTTATTGATGTTAAGAAGGGTCAAATGATTTTGAGGCTTGAGGATAAGCAGATCTCTTTCAATGTCTTCAAAGCCATGAATTTTCTACTGGGTCAAATAGCTACTTTCAGATAGATGTGATTGAAAAAGTGGTCCAAGACACGTTTATGCTATACAACCCATAGATGAATATGAGGCATGCATTGCACTTTCTCAATCTACTTACACTGATTCTCTTAAGATTGAGGTATGTGCATGGTTTTTGAAGACTAACCCACCGTAAATGAGTAAA
>NW_019262484.1:0-2238 GCF_002742605.1 Olea europaea var. sylvestris | reverse complement strand
AATCGTATTTCAATAAATCAAAGAGGAATATGTTCTTAGGAAGCCTAAATTCTAGAATTATAAGTGAAATTAAATTGATCTAGTTTTTCTTCTTAAATTGGTTATGAAAGTGGTTTAATTCTTATTAGATTTTTCATAGAATTAGTCACGCTATTTCTATAGTTTGATTGAATATTTATTGAATTCCAATTTAAATTAATCCCATTGGTGTGATTCCTTACTGCCTTATGCTTGATGTACATGGTCGCTTTTGAATCTGATTTCAATAGATTAAGTGGGAACGTATTATAAGAACCTAGATTTTTTAGTAAGATGTATGAATAATTGGTGTTGATTGATCCAATCCGGGACAATGAATTCTGGTGCTTCATTAATCTCACACTTTGATATTTAAATTTCATTCAAATTGATAAATTCCTCTTACAACCACGAAAACCCTAGTTTGTTAAATCCTTTAAACAACGTCCATCTCCCTATGGAATCGACACCCCGAAGCTGTGCGACAACTACCGTGTTATTCTTTGGGCGTAATCAAATTTTGACGCCGTTGGGAGACAGTACAAATACTTGAAGGATTCTCGAGTAAAATGGTGACTTCGAACCTTTTCTTTACATTCTTTTAATTAGTTTAGTTTATTTTCTTAATTATTTTGTTATTTCTCATTTAGTTTCATTTTTTGTGTTTTATGAACAGGTTTCGAGATGAGCAAGGGCGATTCATTGCGAGGCCTCAACTAGTGTTTGAATCATTTTCTAACCCTCTTTTTATATACTGATTCTATTGGCATGCACATCACATCATATAATACAATGACTGATAGTGAACATGAAGAGGCACCAACTAGGACTTTGCATGATTATCTTCACCCCACACGCACATCTATACCATCATGCATTATATTTCCACCTAATATGCTACGTATGGACTTTAAACCAGGAATGATCCAACTTTTTCTCACCTTTCATGGTCTTGAAAATGAAAACACATACGTGCATATTAGGGAATTTGAAGAGGTGGTTGCAACTTTCCACAATCAACGTGGTACAATATATATAGTCAGGCTTAAATTTTTCCCATTTTCTCTTAAAGAAAGAGCAAAGAGCTGGTTGTATTCATTGCTACCACGTTTGATTAGGACTTGGGCTGAAATGACCCAAGCATTCTTTGGCAAGTACTTTCCCCACCACAAAACAACTGCATTGAAAAAGCAAATCTCTTCTTTTACTCAAAAGGAGAGTGAAACATTATATCAAGCGTGGAAAAGGTACAAAGAATTGCAAGCCCTCTGTCCCTACCACGGTTATGAAAGTTGGCACATTGTGAGTTATTTTTATAAGGGATTATTACCTAGGGAGCGTCAATTTGTTGAAATGATGTGTAATGGTGAATTTTTGCAAAAAGATCTGGATGAGTCTATAGACTACTTAGATGACTTAGTTGAGAAAGCCCATACCTGGACTGGACCTAGTGCCACTAAGAGTACTAATAGGTCACGACCTACAGAAAAACCAAATAGCACATGTATTTATCATCTTAGGGAGAAAGATAATCTTAGAGCAAAGGTAGAAACCCTCACTAGAGAACTTGAAAACCTACGTGCTAAGGATTCAAAGACCACTCGATATATTTCCCGTGTTGAGTCTTTAGAGCCTTGTTTTGTGTATAGAGAGAGTGATCACCCATCACAGGAGTGTGCCACTTATGCTGAGATGAGGGGACTTTATGAGGAACAATATAATGCTCTAGACGTATATCAAAAGTCCTATACTCCTTACCCAGAGACTTTCAACTCAGGGTGGTGAAATCTCCCCAACTTTAGCTCAAAGTTTGAAAACCAACAACCTGCCTAATCCAATAAAGCTTACAATACACCCCACATCAACCCACATCCTCTAGGAATTCCTTAGAAGATATTTTGCATGCATTTATTGAGGCACAGGGTAAAACAAATAAAAAATTTGAGACTGTAATTGGCCAGTTAGTTGAGGAAGACAAAGAGATAAAGAATCTTGTATCCAAACTAACCAATGTCTTAGCTGTAGGGAAACGTGGGAAATTTCTAGCTCAAGCTCAACCAAATTCAAAGGGACAACACATGGCACAAGCTTCAGGATCGAGAGAGACCAACTTTAAAGAAGTAAATGCCATAACCACTAGATCTAGAAAAGTCATTGAACCAGCCCTTCAATCTAGGGAGAATGAAAATGACTCCAGCAATTCAAAAGAGAATACCCCTA
>NW_019262483.1:0-1001 GCF_002742605.1 Olea europaea var. sylvestris | reverse complement strand
TTGGCTGAAATTTGACTGGTTGATCGGAAACAAAAACAACACAGGGGGCAATTTCGTCATTTTTGTCGACTGTGTCGAAATTGACTGAAATTTGGCTGTTTGATCTGAAATAAAAATCGCCCCGTGGGCAATTTCGTCATTTTTCTCGACTGTGTCAGAATGGGCTTAAATTTGACAGGTTGATCGGAAACAAAAATCGTGCCGGGGGCAATTTCGTTATTTTTCGTGACTGTATCAGAATGGGCTAAAATTTGATAGGTTGATCGCAAACAAAAATCGTGCAGTTGGCAATTTCGTCATTTTTCAAGACTGTGTCGGAATGGGCTAAAATTTGACTGGTTGATCGGGAACAAAAACCGCGCCTGGGGTAATTTCATTATTTTTCGTGACTGCGTCGGAATTGCCTAAAATTTGACAAGTTGATCGAAAACAAAAATTGCGCCGGGGGCAATTTCGTCATTTTTCGCGATTGTGTCGGAATGGACTCAAATTTGACAGGTTGATCGGGAATAAAAATCGCGCCGGGTGTAATTTCGTCAATTTTCGCGACTGTGTCGGAATCGACTCCAATTCGACTGGTTGATCGGAAACAAAAATCGCGTCGGTGGCAATTTCGTCATTTTTCTCGACTGTGTCGGAATTGGTCGAAATTTGGCAATTTGATCGGAAATAAAAATCTCGCCGGCGGTAATTTCGTCATTTTTCTCGACTGTGTCGGAATGGGTTCAAATTTGACAGGTTGATCGGGTACAAAAACCGCGCCGGGTGTAATTTCGTCATTTTTCGCGACTGTGTCGGAATTGACTCCAATTCGACTGGTTGATCGGAAACAAAAATCGCGTTGGGGGCAATTTCGTCATTTTTCTCGACTGTGTCGGAATTGGTTGAAATTTGGCAATTTGATCGGAAATAAAAATAGCGCCGGCGGCAATTTCGTCATTTTTCTCGACTGTGTCGGAATGGGCTGAAATTTGACCAAGTTGATCGGAAACAAAAATAGC
>NW_019262482.1:0-1001 GCF_002742605.1 Olea europaea var. sylvestris | reverse complement strand
AGAAGTTGGTAAAAAATCTTCCCCCAATTACATGTCTTCCTGGGAAAGCAATTCGGTCGACCCATTAAAAATTTGTACAACGACAATGGTGGTGAATATACAGGACTTAAACCTTATCTCCAAGCCCATGGAATAGGTCACTATACAACACCCCCACACTCCAAAACATAATGGCCTTTCTGAAAGAAGACATCGACACATTGTTGAGACCGGTCAAACCCTTCTCACCCAAGCCCACATGCCTACCAAATATTGGGTTGTTGCATTTCAAACTGTAGTTTATCTTATCAATTGCCTCCCCACCATACAAGTCCATAAGCCACCGTTCACTCGTCTTTTTGGTACAATATCCAATTACCTAAAACTAAGGACCTTTGGCTGTTTGTGTTTTCCTTAGCTTAAACCATATAACAATCATAAACTTGACCCAAAATCCAAACCATGCATCTTCATTAGATATTCTACTTCTCAAAGTGTCTACAAATGTCTTGATCTCACATCTAATCGTGTCTATATTACACGTTATGTCACGTTTGATGAATTAGTTTTCCCATACACCTCTCTTACTCCATCTATTCAACCTATGGATAAGTCCACTACTCACCTTGATCAACGGCCTATCATGCTACCGACATCATCTAGCCCGATCCAAAATGTGCTAGCCTCACCAGCTACGACTCAATCTAACTTCCATAGCCTGCCTGGTTCTCACCTTCTGCGAGCAAAACCCGTGCGGTCCTATCCACCCACGGACCCATCACCTACTAACCCATCTGGCATGACACCTACTACTACAGATGCTTCACCAGAGCCTATTGTCCCATCTGGTCCACTGCCACTTCGTACTCATCCAATGATCACAAGAGGCTTGAATAATATTCGAAAGCCCAAACGAATGTTCACTGCCACCAAACATCAAATGCCACAATCTATTGAACCTACATGTGTGGGACAAGCTTTGAAGGACTACCACTGGCGTCAGGCTATGAGTGATGAGTTCA
>NW_019262481.1:0-1001 GCF_002742605.1 Olea europaea var. sylvestris | reverse complement strand
CTAAAATAGCCGTTGTAAGCATCGAAGTCCGTAACAAATAAAATAGGGTGGTGGTCATAATGTGATAAAAGGTCATTAACATATGCATTTGGACCAACATGCTTTGAAATTTTAAAATGACCAGCATTACAAGCTTGCAATATAACGTATCCTCCAATATTAAATTCAAAACGTTGTTTATGCCCATCAACTTGAGGTTTATTTAATGTTTTACTTGCTTCAAATTGTTTATTGATTTCAACATGCAAGCTATGAAAATGTGATACAACTACCTCAATTGACATAGACACACAAGCATGTGGGTGCATGTGAATAAGGTCTAAAGTTTTCCTAGATTCACAATCATGGATGACTTCAAAGGGATTTAGACCTAAAGACCAGTTCACAGGATTGTTAGATGCAACTTGAACGGTTGGTGGGATCAAGTCCCAATTCCCAAGATTTTTCTGGACTAGAGACTGTAATAAATTATCAGGATTTTGGTTAGCACTTTTGTTTTGACCATCAATTTGAGGTTGGTCAGTGGTAGATAATTTTGCCTTAGTGTTAACCACAGGTGACTGGATTTTCCAAGGGTGACTGGTGACATCATCAAGCTCTTTAACTTGGGAAAGGGTATGGCATATAACATGTGATTGAGGATTGTCGGAGATTGTCGGAGATAAGGGGTATAGTATCCAACGTCTCGAGAAGAGTCTGGATCCCACCTAAGGAAGTGTCCTCACTATCATCCAAGTCATCAAAATCTTCAAACTTAGGTTCATAGACTACATCTTCTAATGACTCCTCTATTGCATTCTTTCGTTCTTCCATGACTAAGGTTCGATTAGGACATTTAGAAAAAATGTGACCAAAGTCTTTACAGTTGACGCACAACAAGTGAAAAGAAGACCTTGGAGTTTCAGAAATTCTACCCTGATTTTCCAAGATTGGAGAACCATTAGAAGGAGGAGGTCCTAGAAGGGACTTAACGGGAGGAGGTGGAGCCAATGAAGCCAAAT
>NW_019262480.1:0-1001 GCF_002742605.1 Olea europaea var. sylvestris | reverse complement strand
ACCGTCGCGAAAAAAGACGAAATTGCCCCCGTTGCGATTTTTGTTTCCGTTCAATCAGTCAATTTTAGCCGATTCCGACACCGCCGCGAAAAATGACGAAATTGTCCCAGGAGCGATTTTTGTTTCCGATCAATCTGTCAAATTTTAGCGGATTCCGACACCGTCGCGAAAAATGACGAAATTGCCCCCGGCGCGATTTTTGTTTCCGATCAATCATTCAAATTTTAGCCCATTCCGACACCCTCGTGAAAAATGATGAAATTGCCCCCGGCGCGATTTTTGTTTCTGATCAATCAGTAAAATTTTAGCCGATTCCGACACCGTCGCAAAAAATGACGAAATTGTCCTCGGCGCGATTTTTGTTTCCAATCAATTTGTAAAATTTTAGCCGATTCCGACACCGTCGCGAAAAATGACGAAATTGCCCCCGGTACGATTTTTGTTTCCGATTAATCTGTCAAATTTTAGCCGATTCCGACACCGTCGGGAAAAATGACGAAATTGCCCCCGGCGCGATTTTTGTTTCCGATCAATCTGTCAAAATTTTGCTCATTCCGACATCGTCGCGAAAAATGACGAAATTACCCCCGGCGCGATTTTTGTATCCGATCAATCAGTCAAATTTAAGCCCGTTCTGACACCGTCGCAAAAAATGAGGAATTGTCCCTGGCACGATTTTTGTTTCCGATCAATCTGTCAAATTTTAGCCTTTTCCGACACCGTCACGAAAAATGACGAAATTGCCCCCGCCGCGATTTTTATTTACAATCAATCATTCAAATTTTAGCCCATTCCGACACCGTCGCGAAAAATGACGAAATTGCCCCCGGCGCGATTTTTGTTTCCGATCAATTTGTCAAATTTTAGCCGATTTCGACACCGTCGCGAAAAATGTCGAAATTGCCCTTGGCGCGATTATTGTTTCCGATTAATCTGTCAAATTTTAGCCGATTCCGACACCGTCGAGAAAAATGATGAAATTGTCCCCGGCGCGATTTTTG
>NW_019262479.1:0-1001 GCF_002742605.1 Olea europaea var. sylvestris | reverse complement strand
AGGTCAAAGAAAAGAAGTTAAATCCTACGGGATGGACCTTTGGGTCAATATAATTAAATCCTAAGGGATATGGGGATTCTTAAAAAATTCCTTGAGTTATTGGAATCGCGACAAGTTTGCTCTAAACTTAAGACATGTCAGTATGTTATGTCATATTATGTTAATATCTTGTTATAAGAATATGCACGTATTTTTACTGAGTATTTTCGAAATACTCACTCTTATAATACTTTTCAGATTAGATCGGGTCGTGTGGACGCGTGGAAGATTGATCGAGCGATGCTTATGTGGTCATCACGTAAATTTCCTGGAAAAAAATAATTTGTCCATTTTTATTTGAAGAATAACTTTACGTAAATTTTTATGTATGTTATTTAATATGTTTTACGGTTTGAGCATTTGACATGTTATGTTAAATTTTAAATTAATAATTTCAAATAGAGTATTTTTGATATATTTTCGCTTAAATTAGATAGAGAAAAGTTTTGGTAGCACCTCGAGCTTATTTTAATTTAAAAAATAATATAATAATATGAAAAAGAGTTCGGGATGTTACAAGGTGACTACGGCTAAGGATTTCCTTGAAGATCTTGAGAAGAGGTTCGCCAAGATTGAAAAGGCTGAAACAAGTACACTTTTGGCGAACCTTGTTTCAATGAGGTATAAAGGGAAAGGAAACATTCGAGAGTACATTATGGAAATGTCTCACATTGCTTCAAAACTAAAGGCACTCAAGTTGGATTTATCTGAAGACTTGTTGGTGCACTTCGTTTTGATATCCCTTCCAGCACATTTCAGTCAATTCAAGGTGAGTTACAACTTTCAAAAGGACTCATGGTCCCTTAATGAGCTCATCTCACACTGTGTCGAGGAAGAGGAAAGACTGAAGTATGAGAAGACAGAAAATGCTCATTTGGTTACCACCTCTAAGGACAAAAGGAACAAGAAAAGGAAGATTAATAAGGAAACTGCGGGTACGACACTGCAAAAGAAATAGCATA
>NW_019262478.1:0-1001 GCF_002742605.1 Olea europaea var. sylvestris | reverse complement strand
TCCGACACCGTCGCGAAAAATGACGAAATAGCCCCTGGCGCGATTTTTGTTTCCGATCAACCTGTTAAATTTTAGCCCATTCCAACACCGTCGCGAAAAATGACGAAATTGCCCACGGCGCGGTTTTTGTTTCTGATCAATCTGTCAAATTTTAGCCTATTCCTACACCATCGCGAAAAATGACGAAATTGCCCTCGGCGCGATTTTTGTTTCCCATCAACCAGCAGAATTTCAACCCATTCCGACACCGTCACGAAAAAATACGAAATAGCCCCCGGAGCGATTTTTCTTTCCTATCAACCTGTCAAACTTTAGCCCATTCCGACACCGTCGTGAAAAATGACGAAATTGCCCCGGCACGATTTTTGTTTCCGATCAACCTGTCAAATTTTAGCCCATTCCGACACTGTCGCGAAAAATGACGAAATTGCCACGGCGCGATTTTTGTTTCCCATCTACCAGCAGAATTTCAACCCATTCCGACACCGTCACGTTAAATTACTAAATAGCCCCCCGGAGCGATTTTTGTTTCCTATCAACCTGTCAAACTTTAGCCCATTCCGAGACTGTCAAAAAATGACGAATTTGCCTCGGCACGATTTTTGTTTCCGATCAACCTGTCAAATTTTAGCCCATTCCGACACCGTCGCGTAAAATGACGAAATTGCCCCTGGCGCGATTTTTGTTTCCGATCAACCTGTCAAATTTTAGCCCATTCCGACACCGTCG
Source organism: Olea europaea var. sylvestris (assembly GCF_002742605.1). Classification (NCBI taxonomy): domain Eukaryota; kingdom Viridiplantae; phylum Streptophyta; class Magnoliopsida; order Lamiales; family Oleaceae; genus Olea; species Olea europaea. Next base: position 272 of record NW_019262478.1, on the reverse strand, counting down.
CGAAAAATGACGAAATTACCCACGGCGCGATTTTTGTTCCCCATCAACCAGCAGAATTTTAGCCCATTCCGACACCGTCGCGAAAAATGACGAAATTGCCAATGACACAGTTTTTGTTTCCGATCAAGCTGTCAAATTTGAGCCCATTCCGGCACAGCCGCGAAAAATGATGAAATTGCCCTCGGCGCCATTTTTGTTTCCGATCAACCTGTCAAATTTTAGCCCATTCCGACACCGTCGCGAAAAATGACGAAATTGCCCACGGCGCGATT
>NW_019262477.1:0-1001 GCF_002742605.1 Olea europaea var. sylvestris | reverse complement strand
TTCATGCTTGAATAAATTTGATACTACAATAGTTGATTATGCAAATGGATACCAGTAATAAATATAACTTACTGTTATAAGAAAGTAATCCCAAAATAATGCTGAGTGATCAAATTCACGATCTCTCCTTGGATAACATTTTTGCTCCCCTAGTCCCTGAAGGTCTTTGAGCAATTATCTCCGAAGATATAACATATGTCGTTCCAAGCATAATCATCACAAATGAATCAGCGAACACAACTTCTGATTTGTAAATTGAAACATATTTGAGAAGATTTATATGTGCAAACTTTTAAAGAGAATTATTCTGAAAATTGATTATTCAAAATGTGAGAAAAGTCTTATATATCATATACTGATCATCCTGAATAAAACAAGGACGATTGATTCGACAAGTATAATCACATGAAAGAAATCAATTTTATTTGATAAATCTGTTGGAAATTGGTTGAAATTAATGAGAAATTTGGTCCAATATTTGAACGAAATCTAAATTCAGCTGGTAAGACCGTCGCTCAAGCGATGGGTCAGCGAAAAGTTAGCGATTGGATTCCTACTTTCATGAAAAATGCTGAATTGCGAAAAGCTAACGATAATTGGGTTGCAATTTTTCATGAAAAATGCTGAATTTTAGGTGTGTCCCTTCACCCACAACCCTTTATCTTCTATATATAGGACTCTTTGGATGTGTATTTGTCATTCCAATTCATTCCATAATTCTATATTATTCATTTCATGTCAAGTTACATAAAATACTTGGTAGAAGTGATTATATCTTGCATCAAAGTCATGTTTATGGTAGAGATGAAATGCCGTTCGAGTTTGCTGGTCGAAGTCATTTGGAGTGCTTCTATGGCTCGATATGGTCGTTATATCTTGGGAGATGATTGTCGAAAAATCATTAGCACTGATGCAGGGAAAATTCATCTCAAGATTGTTGGGAATAACAACGATAATGTACAAATTATATTCAAAAAAGCATACTGTTTATTTGCTGCAAT
>NW_019262476.1:0-1001 GCF_002742605.1 Olea europaea var. sylvestris | reverse complement strand
AGGAGATATTTTAAAACCCTAGGACCATCTCTAAGCATTCAACATACATTATAGCACATTCACAAGTGTTTTTAGAGAGGAGAACGAGGCAACAACATGAAAATTGACATCAAGACGTAAGAATTCAATTCAATATTTAAATTGGTGATGTCTTTTCTTTATTATTCAATTTGTTTTCTTCTTTTCACCATGTTAGGCTATATTTGTTTGTGCTAGAAGAACGATGAACCATCTCATTTCACTATTTAATATTTATTTTTACATTCTTGACATTAAAACACGTTTTTGGAACTTGAATGGTTTATATGAATTTATTTTCTCCACAATTATTGCGCACTTGATTGTGTGAATTTGGTGACTTGTTTCATGCATTTGAAAGAACGGGAATATGCTCTACATGTTATAAATCGTCGTAGGGTCCGAGAGGTGATAGAAATATGCCGCTGTGCTCTATGTGAATTTTTAAGTTTTTATAAAAATTTATGCATTTTTGTGTATTCGTATTCGTCATAGAAATATAGTCGAATCGTATATGAAAATAGGTTCAACATTACTCGAGAGAGATTGTTGAATAAAATAGGAACATTGGTTTATCAAAATTCAACCGTATTTTTTAAGTGTAAAACTAAGTTTAGAAGGGATTGTTGCATGGGGATTCACGATGCTAGTACGTTTTTTATTTATTAGAACACATCAATTTGCATCAATCATAAATTGCATTTAGTTAGTTGAATCACTTATAATTGCATACATAATTTGATTTAGTTATAATTTGCATCATAACAAACACTCTCATTTTTATTGTTTCGGTTAAGGTCACGGTAATAGAAATTGAACTAAATCAATCCCTGCAGGATAATACTTGAACTCAATATCTACTTTATTACTTGTTAACGAACTGTACACTTATGGTGTTTTATATCGAAATATATTTTTCGTGAACAGTAGGTAATGGCAGTGAAAGTTATGGAGAAAGAGCAAATTGAGGCAATAACTACCTG
>NW_019262475.1:0-1001 GCF_002742605.1 Olea europaea var. sylvestris | reverse complement strand
CTAAGACATGCCCAGTACTAGTTTTGACATTGAGCTTGACAGTTTTAAACATATGAAGCAACTTAGGGAGTGTGCATTCGATTTTATTCATGTTAAAGTTCATGATGAACTGTGAATAACCCTCTGGCAGAGATTGTAAAACCAAGTCAATACTTAGTTCGTGATCCATGATGACACCCAATTGGCCTAATTTCTCAATAAAGCCAATCATCTTTAGCACATGAGCACTGACTAAAGATCTTTCTGCCATTTTGCATCGGTTCAGTTGCTTGGAGGTCTCATATCCCTCCACACGTGATTGTTCATCATACATCTAATTGAGATGAAGAATCATAGTGTAAGCATCCATACCCTCATGTTGTTTCTGTAACTCAGGTAACATAGCTGCAAGCATCACACATGCTGTAAGTGTTTTCGTCATCACTGTGTTTGTTATACGCAGCCTCATCTTCCTCAGTTAAGTTTTAAGTAGGTACCCCCAAAAAGGGCTGCTCAAGGACATACCTAATTTTCTCATGCCTGACAACATTTCTCAAATTGCGGTGCCAATCAAGAAAATTTGGTCGGGTCAGTGTGTTGGCATCCAATATGCCTCTCAAATTCATATGATTACTTGTGATTCAAAAATTGTAAATAATGAAAAATAAATAATTAATATGTATTATAGTGCATTGCACAAATTAATATGAACTCTAGTTAAACGTGCACCCACTATTTAAAATAAATTCACGACCGCCATACATAAATTATTGGAATCCACATTTGATTCCCAATGGGCTAGGATCCCATCCGTTTTATGAAGATATTAAAACATTTGAGTAAATACTATTATCAATTGTATCTCCATACAACTCTCAGATTATTAAGTTGACAACTCTTTGTCTTCACACATCTCATATATTAGCTTAACATGCCTCTAAAATTTATCTCTTTTAGTATGCTCAACAAAAGATAAATTTTAGTTAAGTTGAACCAAATATTTCATGGAGTCAAACATATCC
>NW_019262474.1:0-1001 GCF_002742605.1 Olea europaea var. sylvestris | reverse complement strand
TTTTGCACACGGTGTCCGTTTTGGGCCCATAAGTACTTTCTGGAAATGTAGCGACCCTTTTGGATTGAGCTCACAACTTCGTCATGACGCATGAGGGATTACGACCATTTTTCGAAAGAACGAGCACTTGCATATTTGGAACGCTTGGAGAGTCGGCGTAAGAAGAATTGAGCGTAACTTTTGCACACGGTGTCCGTTTTGGGCCCATAAGTACTTTTTGGAAATGTAGCGACCCTTTTGGATTGAACTCACCACTTCGTCGTGACGTATGAGGGATTTCGGCCATTTTTTGAAAGAACGAGCACTTCCATATTTGGAAAGCTTGGAGAGTTGACGTAAGAAGAATTGAGCGTAACTTTTGCACACGGTGTCCGTTTTGGGCCCATAAGTACTTTCTGGAAATGTAGCGACCCTTTTGGATTGAGCTCACCACTTCGTCGTGACGTATTAGGGATTTCGGCCATTTTTCGAAAGAATAAGCTCTTGCATGTTTGGAACGCTTGGAGAGTCGGCGTAACAAGAATTTAGCGTAACTTTTGCACACGGTGTCTGTTTTGGGCCCATAAGTACTTTTAGGAAATGTAGCGACCCTTTTGGATTGCGCTCACAAATTCGTCGTGACGTATGAGGGATTTCGACCATTTTTCGAAAGAACGAGCACTTGCATATTTGGAACGCTTGGAGAGTCGACGTGAGAATAATTGAGCGTAAGTTTTGCACACGGTGTCCGTTTTGGGCCCATAAGTACTTTTTGGAAATGTAGCGACCCTTTTGGATTGAGCTCACAACTTCGTTATGACGTATGAGGGATTTCGGCCATTTTTCGAAACAACGAGCCCTTGCATTTTTGGAACGCTTGTAGTGTCGGCGTAAGAAGAATTGAGCGTAACTTTTGCATACGGTGTCCGTTTTGGGCCTATAAGTACTTTCTGGAAATGTAGCGACCCTTTTGGATTGAGCTCACCACTTCGTCGTGACGTATGAGGGATTTCGGCCATTTT
>NW_019262473.1:22641-24234 GCF_002742605.1 Olea europaea var. sylvestris | reverse complement strand
ATTATGGTCTACAAACCCTAGTTAACAAGAACATGACCAAAGCAACTTCTTTTCTTCTGCAAAATTGGTTAAAATTTATATAAAGCTACAAAAGTAAATGGCATAAACTTTGATCGAAAAGTAAAAAGGTCTGCGATGCAAACCTAATCCAACACAATTTCTCTATAAGAAAGAAGGTAACAACACAGATTTGTTATATATATGTACTTTCTTTGCATACAATATGAAAATTAAAAACCTATTTCGATCACAAACCAAATTAACCGTATACAAAGAAAACCCAATATTCGACCACAGAAATATAAGAGAAATTGTGTTTGCATTGTCTACAGAACTTGATAGTTTGGATTGGTAAAATTTACTGAGATGGATTATAGCCAGGAAGGTTATCAGGCCATTGATTTGGGTTGATCGAAAAACCCATTCCGCTGTTGGTGGTGGTGCCAGCGATGTTGTTGTTCCAGAAACTTGGGTTTGAGGCTGAAATGTTGGTGGCGTTGCTGATGAAGTTTTGAGTCCAAGAACCGAGAGGCCTTGGCGGAACCACGTATTGCTGTGATGCGAAAGTTTCATTCTGAGGCTGGATTTGTCCCGCTGGAAGATTCATCCCTTGCAAAAGTGCCATGTTCGCACCACCACCAAAATGGTGGCCACCACCCAAATTCACCGGCAGCTGATTGATTCTTGGCTGCTGGTTTAGGGATTGCATGGAAGCCACAGTCGACAAGAATTCTCCACCGGAATAGAAGGAACCCATTAAAGGCAAGGTCCTCACAGATTGGTTCCCGGGTAATATCCCAGAATTCCCCAAAATCCCACCCGCCATGCCAGTCAAGTTCTGCGGTGGAAGTGCTGGTATTAGATGTTGAGTTCTTTCCCTGTCACCACCACTGCTCGAAGACGATGATGGGCCTTTGCTTCGCTTGTTCTTCCTGCAGCCACCGCCAACGGGGACGTTCCTCAAGGCCCCCCCTTGAGTCCAGTACCTTCTACAAGCTTTGCAGAAATAACGCGGTTGAGTTAGGCTGTAATTGTTGAAGTAGCAGAATTTGGTGTTGACAGAGTCACAGCGAGGGCACCTTTGAGGTGGAGGAGGTTGGTGGCGAGACATTTGCTCCGGCGGCTTCACTTCGCGTCGATTTTGCTGATCTTCCTGCCCTTCTCCTCTCCCTTGTGCCTCCATATATATATATATATTTCTCTCTTTTTTCTCTGTTTATTTTATGTATGATTTCGTTGAGTGTCTAGTTATTAATATAAAAGTAGAAGTCTGTGTTTTGGCTTATAAATTGTGATAGAAGAGATTATTCAACGCTCAAGGATATGTATGCAATCTGATGGGATTATGAGAATCAGAATTCAGATGATATAGTGGTAAAATGGTGCATGAGATTTCATTTCTTCTCTACCTATTACCTATCAACCATAGAAACAACGAATTCTCTTCATAACTGAAATTCAAACCTTAAATATTTCTTGTAATATCTATCTATACCCACAAAATCTACTAAGATTTCATGCCCTAGTTCATGTTTGATACAAGGAAAGAGACAAAAATTAAAAGGTGGGTGCATGTAGAGATTTAAGCGGGGG
>NW_019262473.1:11552-13345 GCF_002742605.1 Olea europaea var. sylvestris | reverse complement strand
TTTTTTTTCTTGTTGCTGTAAAAGATCAATTTATATTATTTTATAGTATTGTAACATGATGTCCATCCATTAGTTTGTGTTGCCGCAATTGAGAAATTCCATACCCATCAGCATGTAGGAAAATGCAAAGTGGTAGTTGTATGATGATGCAAGGGACACAGTTTGCTACGAGAGCATTAGCAAATTGGATGGGGAGTTTGTCACAAGTATAGCGAACTCTCCTCCCCGTGTGGTATGACAAGATTGTTAACAGCTGGTTTGTATGACCTATATTATCAAAAAGTACACTAACGATGTTATCACATACAGGTATAGTTGCAACATTCTATACAAAAATGTGTGCGTGCCTTTTATATATATGCTTGCCTGCTCGTGTGAGGGGGAGGCTGCCTCTAGGGCCTGCCATAGGGCAGTCCATTATAGGTGGTATTGCAGGATAAGTGAAAAGCCAACTAATCCATGGTTAGCATTTCGTAAGACTCAAAAAAGTTGTACCCATTAAAGTTGAGTTAATAATTTGGCCGGTAAATGATTTCCTATCTTTGGTTGATCGCAGCCTTTATATTAGGGGTGCTTTATTTACCTATTCATCATCAAATTGCTTGGTGTTAATCAAAACTCACTGAAGTTTGCATCATCGAATGAAACTACAGTAACATTGATGATCATTATTTCCATTGGTACACATGTCAAATTAAATGCGGTAGCATTTAAGGCCCGTCATCGTCAAATTGATATAAAGGATGTCTTTGGGGATTTCTTCCAATTTGGGCAAGTTGAACTCTTCTACTTTGGTCCTTCATCGCAACCGATTATTTTTCCTAGTGACTAAACCATGTTGATATTGGTCATCTATCTTTATGGACGAAGAACGTATAATGAACTATACCCTATCATTCCAATACTAAGACGGTCATCCTAAAGAAACTGGCGTTCTCATATATTGAACCAAGTTGAACCCATGATCAACTTGGGATCCTCAGAGCCATCAAATTTTGACTGAATTACCTATTTGAAATTGATATACATCCATATGTGTCTATTCTGTATTCATGTTCACTTTTTTGTATTACCTAATTGGATTGCCACAAGGTTGGGATACAATCTATTAATTATGTAATAAGATTTCTCTTTGTGTAGTTGTATATGCATAGTCGTTGTAGGACTAAATTGTTGTTTCTTAATAGTTAAAAGGACTAAATTGTTCTTATGTAATAGATAAAGGAGTTAATTTTTGTTTCTTAGTAGTTACATGACCAAACTGATGTTATCTAATTGATGAATGACCAAAAGGTTGTTTTCTAATAGTTGGAGGATAAATTTGCTGTTTCGTAATAGTTATATGACCGAATTGTTTTTTCCTAATAGTTGTTGGATTAAATTTCTAATTCATGACAGTTTGATGACAAAATTGTTGTTTCCTAAAAGTTATAGGACTAAATTATTGTTTCCTAAAATTTGTAGGACTAAATTGGTGTTTCAAAATAGTTAGGAACAATTTGTTGTAACATAGAGGGCTTAATTTATGTTTCGTAATAGATAGCGGACTAAATTATTGTTTCTAGTAGTTGGACAAACAAATTGTTGTTTTCTAGTAGATCGACGACTAAAATACAGTTTGTTAATAATTAGATAGAAAATTTTCTGTTTGGTGGTAGTTGGATGACTAGATTGTTGATTCTTAATAGTTAAAGGACTAAATTACAGTTTTGCAATAGTTTGACGACAAAAATGTTGTTCCCTAATATGTTGAGGACAAAATTGCTATTTCTTAATAAATAGTTGATAAAAAT
>NW_019262473.1:0-2461 GCF_002742605.1 Olea europaea var. sylvestris | reverse complement strand
ACTTTGGTTATACAACATTCAATTGAAATAGATAATTTTATTTTACTTTTTTCTATTTAAAAACGAAAAATTCAATTTCCCACGCTAGGTGTACTAATTAAGTAAAATAAATTATTCCACTTCCAAAATAGATTATTCCACATTTGACCCCATGGGCGGACCAGATGGGGTCATGGGGTCAAATGATCTCACAATTTTATTTTTATTTTTATTTTTATTTTTAAAAATCTTGTTTCCTTCACAGTTTACATTGATGCACTCATTACGAAATGTCAAACGAAATCAAAATATTACATTATTAAAATCATTTCAAAGTGCTCACGGCCTAGTTTTCGCTTATTAATGGCGCATGAAATGACCAATCATAGCAAAAGTTACGGCGCGCTAAAGTCGACCATTCCAAACTAGTATTTCGAGAATTACGATAATAACTAACTTTAAAAATTCTTCGACAAACGTACTCTAGCCAAATACATAAATCGCCTACGTCATTTAGAAGCTCTTTTCGAGAACTATATCGTAGTCATATCAACTGGTTCAAACAGATATTGAAAAGAGCTAAACGTGCATCAAATGTACGTCTCTAAAAAAGACGTCTAATTTGTCTTCTTTTTTTTTAAAAAAAATTAATTATTTCATTAACGTTTATTATTTTTGCATAAACAAATTTCTTAATATAATTTACATTATTTTATTAGCAAATTTTATATGGAGTATGACGTAAAACAATTTAGGATTGCTATAAATTAAATGTAATTTAAATTGCTTTTGAATAAATTTGAATTTCATTTACTTCCTAGATTGAATTTGAATTTTATTTCAATTTATTTACTTCTACATTCAACTTGATTTAATTGCCGTCGTCTCAGCATTTGTCAACGAGGTGGTAAACAATAATATACAAATAACATAATTCATTTGACAATAATAATAACGATATAATTATATGATGTTTCAAAGTATTAAGATGTGTAGACAACAATTATAGTAATATATTGACTTATTTTTATTAATATCATATATATTTTTTAAAAATTACATTTTAATTTCTGACCCCATAGGACAAAAGATCTGGATCCGTCCTTGAGATTATAAATCTAAAATGACAAAATAAATAAATAAAAATTGGAGAGAGAGTGAAATTGGATGCTGACCAGAAATGAGAGAAGATAATAATATGAGATGTCACTTTTATTTCTACAAATATATTGGTGGGATGTCTTCCTTATTATCACATGGATTAGTGAATGTCTCTTTCATTATGATGATAAGGTGATTCACAAGATTAGCATATTTGACTCTTCATCAGGTTTCCTCCTTTTTATCGTACGTCTTCTTTTACAACCATTGTTCATGGGCCCACATGATGTTGTCAAAATCACTAGATAAAATTTTATTAATTTTAACTTCTTAGACTTTTGTTTTTAACATGTCTATTTATCTAGTCCGCCTAGTGCGTTTTTGCCAAACTTTACAAAAAATTCCAAGAACTTTGAAAATTGAATAATGAGTTACATTTAACTCAAACTCTCGAACGTTAGTCGTTTAAACTACCTTTATTCTTTGTGTAACTTATCCCTTAATGCGTTGAACATTTTATCTTGACCAACTCAGTCTGTTTTATATCTGGTTATATGCATTATCGATCACCCAACTTTGTGCTAAGGTGCATTTAGGTTACTCATTTTCAGTTTGGTACAGTAATATCATCAAACTTCGATCTGATTATATCATTCAACTTAAACTTTGTGCAATTAAGTCATCCAACTTTGATTTGCTTGCAAATGACACAACTTCACTATGAAAGTAAGAGTAATGCCCCTTCATCGTCGAACTATGGTCATCATATAAATGTCCTCATCCATTCAACTAATGATATATGCTTACATAAATATTAAAACTAAAGTATTAATATCATTATTTTTTTTTTAATTTTTTGTGACTCAGGTGTTCGAGTTTCATCCGACTAATGTTGGGAAGTAACGGCCTTCCTCAAATTCGCCACCGAAGCAAATTTGAATGTGATCACAACTTATACATAATTTATTTTCACATTGCATAACAATGCACATCGTCAATATTAAATTATTTTCTTAAAAATGATACAAATCAAAAGCATGCTTTTAGATGTCAGCTATTTATTATTATTATTATTATTATTATTATTATTATTATTATTATTATTATTATTATTATTATTATTATTATTATTATTAACGTCGATGTAGTGTATTCATTAGTTAAACTGTTAATAGTGGACAAAGTAATCAAATCTGTAAGTAAATCGAAGTCAAGTGAGTTGATTGCACCAAATTAAAGATGAGCGACTAAATATGTTTACAAATCAAAGTTGAATGATATAATTGCACCAAATTGAGGAAGAGTTGACCTATATGTACCTCCACTCTAAGTTTCTTGTTTGATATCTGTGGGCTTGTGCTTTTAAGTTTATTAAAAGAGC
>NW_019262472.1:0-1002 GCF_002742605.1 Olea europaea var. sylvestris | reverse complement strand
CACATATTCAACTATATCACCTTTCATGTTTAGCCACCAATAATGCAACTTCAAATCTCTATATATTTTAGTAGTTCCTGGATGAATATGGTGTCGTCTGAGCTTCAAGTACATATAATCGCCCCCAAAATCGCAAGATACCATTTTTTGATATCCGAAAGTCTGACACTTTTTCATCATGTATATCCTTCCTTTTCTTGGAACAATACTCATCTCCCTGTTGTTTTTCCTAGATTCTATTTGATAAAGTTAGCTGAAGTGTCAATGCTGCATGTTTAGCCTCTACCAATCCTAGCGGTATGATTTCAATATCCATTTTCTGCAAGTTTACAAATTTTGATCTTTGAGTCACAATCATAGCTGTAACGCTCGATATTGATTTTTTACTCAACACATCTGCTACAACATTAGACTTGCCGGGGTGATAATTGATCACACAATCATAATCTTTTACCAACTCTAGCCACCTTTGTTGTCTCACATTCAATTCTTTTTATGTAAACAAATATTTCAAGCTTTTATGATCAGTATAACTCTCGTACCATTCTTCATACAAATAATATCTCCATATTTTAAGTGCAAACACAACTGCGGCGAGTTTCAAGTCATGTGTAGGATAATTCTTTTCGTACTCTTTTAGTTGTCTAGAGGCATGTGTTATTACTTTACCATTTTGCATATCCCAGACCATTCTTTGAAGCATCATTATAAACCGCAAAGCTTCCAATACCAGATGGGATTGAAAGGATAGGGGCTGAAGTCAGTCTTTTCTTTAATTCCTGAAAACTTTGCTTATAAGCATCTGTCTATTCAAACTTAGTACTCCTGGTTAATCATGTTAAAGGCGACGATATTTTTGAAAATCCTTCCAGAAATCTACGATAATATCCAGTTAAACCCATAAAACTTCTAACCTTTTAAGGGTTTGTAGGGCATGGCCAACTATTAATAGCCTCTACTTTACTTGGATCTACTGATGCGACGTGATACTACATGTTCGAA
>NW_019262471.1:0-1002 GCF_002742605.1 Olea europaea var. sylvestris | reverse complement strand
TGGCTGTTTGATCTGAAATAAAAATCGCGCCGGGGGCAATTTCGACATTTTTCTCGACTGTGTCGGAATTGGCTGAAATTTGACAGGTTTATCGGGAACAAAAACCGCGTCGGGTGTAATTTCGTCAATTTTCGCGACAGTGTCAGAATTGGCTGAAATTTGACTTGTTGATCGGAAACAAAAACCATGCCGGGGCAATTTCGTCATTTTTCTCGTCTGTGTCAGAATTGGCAGAAGTTTGGCAGTTTGATCTAAAATAAAAATCGCGCTGGGGGCAATTTCGTCATTTTTCTCGACTGTGTCGGAATGGGCTCAAACTTGATAGATTGATCGGAAACAAAAATCGCGCCAGGGCAATTTCGTCATTTTTCGCGACTGGGCCGGAATTGGCTAAAATTTGACAGGTCGATCGTAAACAAAAATCGCGCCGGGGGCAATTTTGTCATTTTTCTCGACTGTGTCGGAATGGGCTCAAATTTGACAGGTTGATCGCGAGCAAAAATAGCACCGGGTTTAATTTCGTCATTTTCCGCGACTGTGTCGGAATTGGCTAAAATTTGACTGGTTGATCTGAAACAAAAATCGCGCCGGGGCAATTTCGTCATTTTTCTCGACTGTGTCGGAATTGGCTAAAATTTGGCAGTTTGATCGGAAATAAAAATCGCGCTGACGGCAATTTCGTCATTTTTCTCGACCGTGTCGGAATGGGCTAAAATTTGACAGGTTTATCGGGATCAAAAATCACGCCGGGTGTAATTTCGTCAGTTTTCGCGACTGTGTTGGAATTGACTAAAATTTGACTTGTTGATCGGAAACAAAAACCGCGGGGGGTACTTTCGTCATTTTTCTCGACTGTGACGGAATTGGCTGAAATTTGACAGGTTTATCGGGAACTAAAATCGCGCCGGGTGTAATTTCTTCATTTTTCGCGACAGTGTTGGAATTGGGTGAAATTTGACTTGTTGATCGGAAACAAAACCCGCGTCGGGGGCAATTTCGTCA
>NW_019262470.1:0-1002 GCF_002742605.1 Olea europaea var. sylvestris | reverse complement strand
ACTTTTGCAGACGGTGTCCGTTTCGGGCCCATAAGTACTTTTCGGAAATGTAGCGACCCTTTTGGATTGAACTCACCACTTCGCCGTGACGTATGAGCGATTTTGACCATTTTTGAGGAACGTGCACCTTCATATTCGGATTGACGATGTTCGAAGAATTGAGCATAACTTTTGCCGACAGTGTACGTTTTTGGGACCGTAAGTACTTTTCGAAAATGTAGCGACCGTTTTGGGTTTAGCTCACGATTTCGTAATGTCGTATTAGGGTTCTCATCCTTTTTCTGAAGAACGACCGCTCGCATATTGGGAACGCTTGGATTGTCGACCTTCGAAGAAATGAGCGTAACTTTTGCAGACGGGGTCCGTTTTGGGCCCATAAGTACTTTTCGGAAATGTTGCGACCCTTTTGGATTGAACTCACAACTTCGTCGTGACGTATGAGGGATTTTGACCATTTTTTGAAGAACGTGCACCTGCATATTCGGACTGAGATGTTCGAAGAATTGAGCATAACATTTGCAGACAGTGTCCGTTTTTGGGACCATAAGTACTTTTCGGAACTGTAGCGACCGTTTTGGGTTTAGCTCACGATTTCGTAATGACGTATTAGGGTTCTCATCCCATTTTTGAAGAACGACGACTCGCATATTGGGAACGCTTGGATTGTCGACCTTCGAAGAAATGAGCGTAACTTTTGCAGACGGTGTCCGTTTCGAGCCCACAAGTACTTTTCGGAAATGTTGCGACCCTTTTGGATTGAACTCACCACTTCGTCGTGACGTATGAGGGATTTTGACCATTTTTTGAGGAACGTGCAACTGCATATTCGGACTGACGATGTTCGAAGAATTGAGCATAACAATGTCCGTTTTTTGGACCGTAAGTACTTTTCGAAAATGTAGCGACCGTTTTGGGTTTGGCTCACGATTTCGTAATGTCGTATTAGGGTTCTCATCCTTTTTTTGAAGAACGACCGCTCGCATATTGGGAACGCTTGGATTG
>NW_019262469.1:0-1002 GCF_002742605.1 Olea europaea var. sylvestris | reverse complement strand
CAGGCCGTTTCCAATCAACCTGCCAAATTTCGATCGATTTCGATATCGTCGCAACAAATGACAAATTTGCCCCTGGTGCGATTTTACTTTGTTAATTTTCCGCCCAGTACTTCTTCAACATGACATAATTAATACAGAAAACAATTATTCAGAGACCCAAACGAAGGAGTTTGGCTAAAATCCCGTGATCCTGGGTCTGTGCCCTGAGACCAATTTAGCGGGTCGTTTCCTATCAACCTGCCAAATTTCGGCTCATTTCGACACCGTCGCAACAAATGACAAAATTGCCCCTGGTGCGGTTTTTCTGTGTTAATTTTTTGACCAGCACATCTTTAACCTGACATAATTAATAAGGAAATTAATTATTCAGAGGCCCAAACGAAGGAATTTGGCTAAAATCCTGTGATTCTGGGTTTGGGCCCCGAGTCCAATTTCGCAGGCCGTTTCCAGTCAACGTGCCAAATTTCGGTCGATTCCGACACTGTCACAAAAAACGACAAAATTGCCCTTGGTGTGGTTTTGCTTTGTTAATTTTCTGTCTAGCACTTCTTCAACCTGACATAATTAATAAGAAAATTAATTATTCGAAGGCCCAAACGCAGGAATTTGGCTAAATTCCCGTGATCCCGGGTCTATGCCACAAGTCCAATTTCACGCGCCATTTCCAATCAACCTGCCAAATTTCGGCCCATTCTGACACCGTCGCGAAAAATGACAAAATAGCCCCAGGTGCAGTATTTCTTCGTTAATTATCTGTCAAGCATGTCTTCATCCTGACATAATTACTAAGGAAATTAATTATTCGGATGCCCAAACGAAGGAATTTGGCTAAAATCCCGTGATCATGGGTTTGTGCCCCGAGTCCAATTTTGCAGGCTGTCTCCAGTCAACCTACCAAATTTTCGTCGATTCCGACACTGTCGCGAAAAATGACAAAATTGCCCCTGGTGCGGTTTTGCTTTGTTAATTTTCTGTCCAGCACTTCTTCAACCTGACATAATT
>NW_019262468.1:0-1002 GCF_002742605.1 Olea europaea var. sylvestris | reverse complement strand
CGGCACGATTTTTGTTTCCGATCAACTAGTCAAATTTTTGCCCAATTCGACACAGTCGTAAAAAATGACGAAATTACCCCTGGTGCGATTTTTATTTTCGATCAACCTGCCAAATTTTAGCCCATTCCGACACAGTCGTGAAAAATGACGAAATTGCCATCGCGACGGTTTTTTTTCCGATCAACCCATAAAATTTTAGCCCATTCCGACACATTAGCGAAAAATGACGAAATTGCCCCCGGCGCGATTTTTGTTTCCGATCAACCAGTCGAATTTTTGCCCATTCCAACCCAGTCGCGAAAAATGACGAAATTGACCCTGGTGCGATTTTTGTTCCTGATCAACCTGTCAAATTTGAGCCCATTTCGACACCATTGCAAAAAATGACGAAATTGCCCCCGGCGCGATTTTTGTTTCCGATCAACCTGTGAAATTTTAGCCCATTCTGACACAGTCGCAAAAAATGACGAAATTGCCCCCGGCGCGATTTTTGTTTCCGATCAACCTGTGAAATTTTAGCCCATTCTGACACAGTCGCAAAAAATGACGAAATTGCCCCTGGCGCGATTTTTGTTTCCGATCAACCAGTCAAATTTTAGCCCAATTCGACACAGTCGCGAAAAATGACAAAATTACCCCTGGCGCGGTTTTTATTTTCGATCAACCTGTCAAATTTAGCCCATTTCGACATAGTCGTGAGAAATGACGAAATTGCCACCGGCGCGATTTTTGTTTCCGATCAACCTGTCAAATTTAAGCCCATTCAAACACAGTCTCAAAAAATGACGAAATTGCCCCCGGCGCGATTTTTGTTTCCGATCAACCAGTCAAATTTTAGCCTATTCCGACACAGTGGCGAAAAATGACGTAATTGCTCCCGGTGCGATTTTTGATTCCGATCAACCAGTCAAATTTTAGGCCATTCCGACACAGTCGCGAAAAATGATGAAATTGCCTCCGGCGCGGGTTTTGTTTCCGATCAACCAGTCAAATTTTAGCCAA
>NW_019262467.1:0-1002 GCF_002742605.1 Olea europaea var. sylvestris | reverse complement strand
AAAGACGAACAAACCCGATGTTATCATGAAATCGAAAACCACTTTTCGTTGGCTCGATTCTAATCGAATAAGACTAGCAATTAACCAAAAATGAAAAAACCCGGAGTTATCATGAAATCAAAAACCCCTTTTCATTGGCTCGATTCCTATCGAATTGGACTAGCAATTCACCAAAAATGAACAAACTCGAAGTTATCATGAAATTGAAAACCACTTCACGTTGGCTTGATTCCAACCGAATTAGACCAGTAATTTTTCGAAAACGATCAAACGCGAATATATCATGAAATCGAAAGCCACTTTTCATTGGCTCGATTCCAATCGAATTAGACTAGCATTTGCCGAAAATGATAAAACCCGAAGTAATCATGAAGTCAAAAACCACTTTTCATTGGCTCGATTCCAATCGAATTAGACTAGCAATTAGCCGAAAACGAACAAACCTGAAGTTATCATGAAATCAAAATCCCCTTTTCATTGGCTCGATTCCAATCGAATTAGACAGGCAATTCGTCGAAAATGATCAAACCCGAAGTTATCATGAAATCAAAAACTACTTTTCATTGGCTCGCTTCCAATCGAATTAGACTAGCAATTCACCGAAACGATCAAACCCGAAGTTCTCATGAAATCAGAAACCACTTTTCATTGACTCGATTCCAATCGTATTAAACTAGCAATTTGTCAAAGACGAACAAACCGGAAGTTATCATGTAATAAAAAATCACTTTTCCTTGGCTCGATTCCAATCGAATTAGACAGGCAATTCGTCGAAAATGATCAAACCCGAAGTTATCATGAAATCAAAATCCCCTTTTCATTGGCTCGATTCCTATCGAATTGGACTAGCAATTTGCCGAAAATGATCAAACCTAAAGTTATCATGAAATTGAAAACCACTTTTCATTGGCCAGATTTTAATCGAATTGGACCAGTAATTTTTCGAAAACGATCAAACCCGAAGCTATCATGAAATTGAAAGCCACTTTTCATTGGCTCGAT
>NW_019262466.1:0-1002 GCF_002742605.1 Olea europaea var. sylvestris | reverse complement strand
TTCTAATAGAATTGGACTAGCAATTCGCCAAAAATGATCAAACCCGAATTTATCATGAAATCAAAAAGCAATTTTCATATGCTCGATTCCAATCGAATTAAACTAGCATTTCGTCAGAAATGAACAAACCCGAAGTTATCGTGAAATCAGAAACTACTTTTCAATGGCTTGATTCCAATCGAATTAGACTAGTAATATGTCGAAAATGATCAAACCCGAAGTTATCTTGAAATCGAAAACCACTTTTCATTGGCTCGATTCCAATCGATTTAGACTAGCAATTTTTCGAAAACTATAAAACACGAAGTTATCAATAAATCGAAAGCCACTTTTCATTGGCTCGATTCCAATCAAATTGGACTAGCAATTTGCCGAAAATGATCAAACACGAAGTTTTCATGAAATCAAAAACCACTTTTCATTGTCTCGATTCCAATCGAATTCGACTAGCAATTAGCCGAAAACGAACGTACCCGAAATTATCATGAAATCAAAAAACCACTTTTCATTGGCTCGATTCCAATCGAATTAGACTAGCAATTTGCTAAAAACAAACAAACCCGAAGTCTTCCTAAAAACATCGAATTAGACTAGCATTTCGTAAAAAATTAAAAAACCGAAGTTATCATGAAATCGAAAACCACTTTTCATTGGCTCGATTCCAATCGAATTAGACTAGCAATTCGTCGAAAATGAACAAACCCGAAGTTATCATGCAATCAAAAACCACTTTTCATTGGCTCGATTCTAATCGAATTAGACTAGCAATTTACCAAAGACAAACAAACCCGATGTTATCATGAAATCAAAAACAACTTTTCATCGGCTCGATTCCAATCGAATTAGAGTAGCAATTTGCCAAAGATGAACAAACCCGATGTTATCAAGAAATTGAAAGCCACTTTTCATTGGCTCGATCCTAATCGAATTAGACGAGCAATTCGCCAAAAATGAACAAACCCGAAGTTATCATGATATCAAAAACCACTTTCCATTGGCTCG
>NW_019262465.1:0-1002 GCF_002742605.1 Olea europaea var. sylvestris | reverse complement strand
TCTGTTGAGTCCACTGGTGGTGTTCGTTTCTCCAAACTCCTTTTGGTTTGACCAGAAAATGTAAAAAAACAGATCCGGCAGAAAATCAAAAAATTGGATAATTCGTTTTCTGATTTTCTGGTGATTTTCAGACCAATTTTCGATCAGTTTCAGGCTAGAAATCCACTAACAACCCCTAACATCCCTACACAAACAACAGCCCCAATCACAGCAAAATCGAGCTAATTTTCTTGCATAAACTACCTGAAATTCTAGGAAGAAGGTGAATTTTAGGGATTTTGAGCCACCACTTCTGGCCACCACAACTCCAACCTCCAACCACCTTGGTCGTCGACCAACATGCCACCTTGAAGCCTTCACTTTACTCATTCCAACCCACCCAACCAATGGCCAAAACTCCATCAGATCTGCCTGAAATCTCCGGTCAAAGAAGCTGCCCATGCAACCAAAAACGAACAGCGCACCACTTCTGGCCACCACAACTCCAACCTTCGACCACCTTGGTTGTAGAATAACATACTACCTTGAAGCCCTCACTTCACTCGTTCCAACCCACCCAACCAATGGTCGAAACTTCATCAGATCTGCTTGAAATTTCCAATCAAAGAAGTTGCCCACGCAACCAAAAATGAACAGCGAACTCGGACCATTCAACTCCAATTTTCGGCGCCGAAAACACTACCCAAGGTGAAGGACCACCACCCCTAGAACCGTCTCTTCATGGGACATCCAATGGACGTATGGGTCACTTCCAATTTCGAACCAACAAGGCTGAATTGAACCAAGCAGTCCACGCACAGGCGCATCGAACGGAATCAGATCTGCCTCCTTAAATTCTTCATCCCTACATCATTGAATCACAAAACTACTCCTAATAGAGTCTCCAGCAGCATCATACAACCATGGGTAATAGTTCAATTGCACCAAATAATCCAGAAACGACCCCATCATCAAATTGAGCAAATTTTTGGGGGGTTTTTTTAAACGTTTTCTAAATTTTGC
>NW_019262464.1:0-1002 GCF_002742605.1 Olea europaea var. sylvestris | reverse complement strand
CACTTACTCTTTTGAGTACCGTAGGTTTCTGAGTTCTAATGCTACATTTATTGTACTGATTTCAAAGAAATCGAGAGCAGTTGACATTAAGGATTTTCGCCTTATTAGCTTAGTTAGTGGGATGTACATGATTATCGCGAAGATCCTGGCAAATGGATTGAAGGAGGTGTTGGGAAAAGTGGTGACTAAGAGTCAGAACGCTTTTGTGAAAGGAAGACATTTTGGATTCTGTGCTTATAACGAATAAATGCGTTGACTCTAGATTGCGTTTGGGCAGGAATGTTATGTAAATTTGATATTCAGAAGGCTTATGATCATGTGAACTGGGGGTTCCTTTTGTACATGCTCAGGCGTTGTGGCTTTTAGGAAAAGTGGTGTAAGTGAATTCAATTTTGTATTTCTACCGTTTTATTCTCAGTTTTGGTCAACGGTAACCCGGAGGGTTATTTTTGAAGTAATAGAGGTTTAAGGCAAGGGGATCCCTTGTCTCCGTTGTTGTTTGTGATTGTCATGGAGGCATTTAGTAGGATGCTTGAAATAGCTATGGGAGAAGGTTTGATAAGGGGTTTTACGGTTGGACACTTACAAGTTTCCCATTTGCTATTTGCAGATGATACATTGATTCTATGCGATGCAGATAATGAGCAATTCAGGAACTTGTGTCGGCTATTTCTATGCTTTGAAGCAGTGTCGGGATTGAAGGTTAATTTAAGGAAATTTGAGGCCATTCCAGTGGGAGAGGTTGCTAACATGGATGAGTTGGCCGATACATTGGGCTGTTTGGATTGCGCAGTTGCCCATGTTATAACCTGGGCTCCCTTTAGGGGCAAGGTTTAAAAGTAAATATATTTGAAATGGAATTGTCGAAAGGATTGGAGAAGAGATTAGCGGGGTGGAAGTGTATGTACCTTTCGAAGGAAGGCCACATTACTCTCATTAAATCCACTTTGTCTAATCTCCCAACTTATTTATTGTCACTGTTTCCTATTCCTATTACAGTGA
>NW_019262463.1:0-1002 GCF_002742605.1 Olea europaea var. sylvestris | reverse complement strand
GTCGGAATGGGCTCAAATTTGACAGGTTTATCGAGAACAAAAATCGCGTCGGGTGTAATTTCATCATTTTTTGCGACCGTGTCTGAATTGGCTAAAATTTGACTGGTTGATCGGAAACAAAAATCGCGCGCGGGGCAATTTCGTCATTTTTCTCGACCGTGTCGAAATTGGCTGAAATTTGGCAGTTTGAGCGGAAATAAAAATGGCGTCGGCAGCAATTTCGTCATTTTTCTCGACTGTGTCGGAATGGGCTCAAATTTGACAGGTTTACCGGGAACAAAAACCGCGCCGGGTGTAATTTCGTCATTTTTCGCGACTGTGTCGGAATTGGCTAAAATTTAACTTGTTGACTGGAAACAAAAACCGCGCCGGGGGCAATTTCGTCATTTTTCTCGACTGTGTCGGAATTGGCTGAAATTTGGGAGTTTGATCGGAAATAAAAATCGCGCCGGCGGCTATTTCGTCATTTTTCTCGACCGTGTCGGAATGTGCTAAAATTTGATAGGTTAATCGGGAACAAAAATCGCGCTGGGTGAAATTTCGTAATTTTTTGCGACTGTATCGGAATTGGCTAAAATTTGACAGATTGATCGGAAACAAAAATCTCGCAGGGGGCAATTTCGTCATTTTTCTCGACTGTGTCGGAATGGGCTCAAATTTGACAGGTTGATCGGAAACAAAAATCGCGCCGGGGGCAATTTCGTCATTTTTCGCGACGATGTCAGAATGGGCTGAAATTTGACCAAGTTGATCGGAAACAAAAATACCGCCGGGGGCAATTTCGTCATTTTTCGCGATTGTGCCAGAATGGGCTCAAATTTGACAGGTTGATCGGGAACAAAAATCGCGCCGAGTGTAATTTCGTCATTTTTCTCGACAATTTCGAAATGGCCTCAAATTTGACAGGTTGATCGGAAATAAAAATCGCGCCGGGGCAATTTCGTCATTTTTCGCGACTGTGTCGGAATTGGCTAAAATTTGACGGGTTGATCGGAAACAAAA
>NW_019262462.1:22238-24242 GCF_002742605.1 Olea europaea var. sylvestris | reverse complement strand
GGTGTGTATGTGAGCAAAGTGGGTGGCATAAAGATAAGGGTAAATGACAGTTGGGAACGAATGCGTAGCATGGATGGCGAAGCTAGAGCACCGAGTAGCATGATGAGAGCTATGCAAGCAGAGCAGGCCCAGCAGTCGGACGTATTAAGGCAGATCTTGGCCCATTTCTCACCTCCACTAGGCGAGGACACTGCGAGACCTAGTTATCAATCACCACCACCACAGTGATCAAGGGAGTTTTATTTAACTCATTTTGTTATTTCTAATTTGCACTTGTCCTTCAAATTATACCTTTTTAAAACCTTTACTTTTCACATTGAGGGCAATGTACTGTATAAGTTTGGGAGTGGTGGCATATTTTGAATGGTGACACGTTTTGGAAACTAAATTATCGACATGTAATGTAATCCATTTTGAATCGATCACAGTCCATTAGTATTTTCTATTACTGGTTGTATATTTTGTGCTTGATGAGTGATTATTGGATCAATGTGTTGTATTAAGTTCATTTCATGCCTGTGTGAGTTTGATAGCCTTGCCGGCAATGATGTGATTATTGAAATACGTATGTGTTAGGAACTGTAGATATGGTGTAGAATTTGATTAACTGATACTTGTTGATGTAGTACTTGACATTCCATACGCACCCCACTTATGCCATACATGTTAGGTGAGTGATTGGGCTTGAATAAAGTAGGAGAAACTAGAAAACCTCGATTAGATTAAGCCATAAATGAATGTGATCCAAAAACCAAAAATTGTTGAATAGTTTGGAGATGGTTTAACAATTATAGGGGAACATTGAGATAAGTGAGGACTTCGTGCATGAATTATGATGTGTGGATTGCCTAAACAAGTGAGATGAAGACTAGGTGAAAGTCTTAAATTGGGGATTGAATTTAGAGGCCAAATGTCCAGAAAAATAATAAAGGGCATAAATCTAGGTTATGAAAATATGACACCTTTCCAAACCTTTATGAATCGAGCAAGTAGCCGACTGGTTTGGGAGTCATCGGCTCAAAACTCGTTACAGGGGTTATATAGAAAGCAAATGATAAGATGACATCAAAAAAAAAAATCCAGAAAATTAAAAATACATAGTATGATAGTGTGGATGAAGCCCTTGGACATTCGGTTGATAAAAATCACACCTTCAAGGCGAGGCAAGTAACTGAGTTTAATCCTAAGTGTTGAAGCAATCAAATTTAGGAGAGCCTTCATTTGTTGACATGTGAACTTGTGATAGTGAGATCTATCTAAACTAAGAGAGGGCAAGGATTATAATCACTAGAACCTTACTTTAAAAAACACAACCCTGTGATAATTGAGTGAAAAGAATAAGTTTGGAGGGTTGTGTATCTCTTGAGTGAAGTAAAGATATATTTGACCATTTGGGGTCGGGATTGAACCAATCATGAGCTTGATATGTTGGTATGAGTCACACATGATGAGTTTTGCATCCGACAAGTAAATGTTGATTTTATCCTAGCACTATTGAAATCGTTTCCTGTGTTAATTACTAAACTCCAATCCTGAGATAGGGCAGGTTATTAGGCCATGTTTGTTGATGATTAAGTCACTATCTTGTTTGAGGACAAACAACAGTCCAAGTTTGGGGGATTTGATAAGTGCATTTTTATACACTTATATAACTCACAAATATGACTAAAATACGAGCAAAGTGTTTGAAATGTGACCTAAATTTGTTTAATTCTTGGATTGTATGGTTTGTTGATGGACTGGATGGAATTCACGAGAAAAAGAAACAAAAGGACCAAAACGAATCAAGTGATAGTTCAGGGACCAAAGTGAAAATATCCAAAAGATGAACTAAAGGAGCGATCAAAGATTTTATCATGCCAAGTACCAATTGGTGACCATACTTGAGCCTTGGAATGAGAAGATACAAGAAATGATTGAATAAAAATTGAGGACCAAAATGAAAGATGTGAAAAGTTCACCCTATGCGGTCACAAAGGGTAAACCTATACGTCACATAGGGTG
>NW_019262462.1:9265-16142 GCF_002742605.1 Olea europaea var. sylvestris | reverse complement strand
GATGGGAAATGTGTGGTTAAAAATAAGGAAAAGTTTTTGATCTGCGTGTAATATTATTTTATTGAAAAATGTGTGATTGAAATTATGTCAAATTACTGTTTAAAAATGTATTTTTTTGAAATAATGTGGCTCAAACAGACCCTTAATAGAGAATGTGTAGTTAAAAATAAAAAAAAAATTAAATTCACATACAATATTATTTTAGTAAAGAATCTTTGATGAAAAATACGAGGAAAAAATGTAATTTGAATTAAATAAAAATCAAAAAGGCTTAAAATTTAAATAAAATAATTATTTTATTGAAGTTGAACATATATAATTATGTTATAAGAATAAATTGAATTCACCAAATGACATTGTTACTTTATATAATTTAAAGGAAAAGCACGGTGTTCAATTTTTTATAATTGCATTAAAACCACTAAGATCTATCATTTATTGTTTTGTTAAAACTAATATCAAAACTAAGCAATGTCACAACGGTTGGGTACTCAATATTTCTATGAAATGCTCCCAGGTTCGATTTCCCCCCTTGTTTGTTTATTCTATTTATTATCTAAAATCTTATAACTAAATATTAGAATGAGGTGTTGAAATTTTGAATTTATCTATTATTATTCTATTTTCAATTTTCAACCAATATTAGCTAGTGTAATTTATATATGCTTAACAATCAATAATTCAATTATATTCAACTATCCCTTTCGAGATGAGTCAAACATATTCTTCAAAGCACGATCAGATACTATCCCTATCTCGAATTCATATACAAAATAATGAATTCAATTACATGATTAGCTTTATGATTGCATGCATCATAAATGTCGTTTATAACATCTATTGATCCGCAATGTTGATATTGTAATTTTCTAAACTTATTATGAAGCTCTCGAAAACATATTAAGCAACTAATTACCTAAATGGTGCATAAGCATTTAAGTAATACAACTAGACATAGAAGATTAATTAAGAACACAAATTAACTAGCTAAATGGTCTTTGAATTGAAAATAATCAAATAGAAGTTTTCATTTTTATCCCAACATAAATAAATCTAGCCTGACATTTTTCTAATGAAATTACAACTAGAGTTATGAAAATTCTATTACCCGGAATGTAGAAATACAAGAGGAAGATGTGGGATGTATTTCTTATTCTCGATCTTTAATTGCGAGTCTTGAATCTCCAATCTGTTAATGTTAATTCCCTTCAATTTCTTGATAAACGTATTCTCATCCTCAAAGTACGATACTTGGTGGCCTTCCTTAATTGCAAGATTTGTATATTATGATGATATGAGAGACTCCTTTAATGTTGGCTAATGTTCTCTACATAAGGAGGTTGGAATTAGTTGAAGAATTGCGTCCAAAGTGGTTTTCGAAAGGAGTTTTAGTCATAAAAGTAAAAATCCCCATTAGTCGGAACTACCAAAGACATGCGATCACATCTCTTTTTTAGGTACGATCATAATGGCTAGACATGAATTGCTTTTGCTTGCGAGAAAATTGGGGTTGTGAGTGTGATCACACCCTTTTAACTTGGGGAATTCTCAATTTTGTCCTTAGTTTTGCTCCTTTGTTCATCTTAAGTCATTTCTTCGTGCAATTTTCATCATTTATCTTCTAATTTCATCCAATTGATTCTTTGTCATCTTTAATCATCGTCTCTTGGTCGAGATCACTTTGAATATCTGCAATTTAGTCCCTGAACTTTGAAAATCTTCATTTTTAGCTTTGATCTCATTCTTTCTTTCTAAAATCATTTTTAATCATCGAGTTTTACCTAACAGACAATATATGCAAGAGATTAAATTACAATTCATCAAAAGTACTTCCAAAATAGACCAATCACTGCATTTAAGTCAGGCTGACAAGTCAAAGAGAATCGGGTAATTGGTTCAACATAATATCTGCTTGGTTTGACGATTTTGGCTGGTTCCACTGCCAAACAGTCCGATTGAGCACTCGGGCAAATCATGAAAAACGGTAGTCAATTGTCGGATTGATTCGATCCATTCAATCTGAACTTGTCCAAGTTTAAAACAATACTACTACATAGCCTATTCTTTCTTGAATCAGATTGATCACATGTTGGCATACAAGTGTAAACTGGAATGCAACAAGAAAACAATTTCAAGCAATACTATTTAGCACAAAGTTACGTCATAACATCAGTATAGTTGGTACTAAATAATATTAAATGATAGAATTAATTAAATGAACCATTATTTTTCTTTATTTAATTGAGTATATCATTTAATAACACCAGTATCATAGCACCAACGTTGTAAATAACATTATTCAACAATTTTTGACATCCTGCATATTATCATAATGACAATTTCTACTTATATCTAGTTAATAATTGCGATAAAGGAGGCTGACGAGAGACCCCACAAATGGGGATTATTTAAGTGGGACCCACGACACGTGAAAGACGATCATCCCTTCTATCAACCATTTTCGACTTTTTGATCACTTTAACATTTTCCTAAATAAATAAATAAGTCATTAGAGGAGGTCGTCAAATTAAAGTTGGTTTAGACTGGTCCTAATTTTATTGTGGTTTTTGGACGTGCAATTTTATGGTTCTTCAATTTTCCTAATTTGTCTCCCTTCTCTCTCGAACCCGTTTTCCTTTCACTGGTCCCAACTCTCAACAACTGCAACCCCCAAAAATATTCAGCATAAATATTCTTCAGTTTTCTGCTTTCTGGGGTTCCTTTTTCCTGATTAAGAAGCTGGAAAAACCCTCAGAAAGTACTTTGAAAGATTGATTTCAAGAAAATCGAGGTACGTTATACTCTAATGCCCTATCACATAGTATTCTCTGTGTGAAAGAGGAGGTGGAAGATTTTACCATTCTGAGTTATATATAGGTGAACCAAGAATCTCTATTTGTGCTTTCTTGTTTTCTTTTACTTTAGTACGGATTACACATGCTTTTTTTGCAAATTTAAGCAATCAGATTTAGAATTGGAATTTGCTTTTGATTTCGTTTGGTTAGACAGTGCCCTTGTGTGCAGACACGTTATATGGATGAAGGCATTGCTAAATTGGAATTCCTTGATATTATTTATTTTTTTGGTGGCATTTATGCTAAAAATTGTCAAAATAAGTTAACTAGGATGAGCGAATTAAAACCGAGATCCATTTTTGAGATTGTAGAAGTAAAGGGTTTCAAAAATTGAAATAACAATGAACTTCTTAATAGGCGCTTCAAATCATACTTGGCAGCCTGTCATGTCAACGGATACAACAGCCCCGAGTTACTGGTTGAACTGGAGGTTCTTACTCTGTGCAACATGGATCTTATCAGCCATGGTAATTGCAGCATTTTTAATATGGAGATATGAATGCTGCAATAAATCAAGAAAGGGAGAAAGGGATAATCGCGAGGAAAAGGCGAGGTCCTTGTATAAGAATGAAGTTTGGGGTACATCTTCGAAGGATATACATCCTCTTTGGCTTCTTGCATACAGGATAATTTGCTTCTGTATACTTCTAGCGTTACTTCTTGCTGATGCCATTACCAATAGTGCTGGGATATTTTATTTTTACACTGAGTAAGGCAATTTACCTTCTTAAATGTTAATCTGTTCTGGTTGCTCCCCAATTTTGACGAATGAATAGTTTTCATTTGTATTCTGTGTATCCGTACCATTGAATTGTTGATGGTTTTAGTAATCTTTTAATTGTTATCTTTATATAATAATACATATGTTTGAGCACTGTTGACTTTACCATGAGTACAGATGGGTTTCTGAGTGAATTTTCTAATGAAACAAAGTTCACACCAAGATAATATGTGATAACATGATATTTCGAGTTGTAGTTTATTCGTTCCTAATTAGTTTTGGTGTTAAACAGGTGGACGTTCACTTTGGTCACCATCTATTTTGGGGTATGTTACTCACGCAACAAACTATTTTTTGAGCTCTCTATCTATACCTTTGAACGAAATTTACATAAATGAAATACATACTTTCAAGTTTCATCTCCGTCACCTTTAACTTTTCCTGATTCACTACATATCCGAAATTTGTAACTTGTATGTTTTCTGAAGTATAATGTAATGCTGCCACCTTTCCTATTACAGAAATGAAATTATTGTGATATTCAGTTTGGATTTTGTAGGTTGGATCTTTAATATCTATTCATGGATGTGTCCGCTATTCCCGTGAAGTGGATGGAGAAAGGAATGATGATTCAGATGCAGAGCGAGGCTCTTATGTCGCTCCCTCACTCGAGGATAAGGAAGATTTGCCCAGCATGACAAGAAGCTTGAATCACCAGAGGGAACCTCTTGATTGCAGAACTGCAGATGCTTGGGAATATGCCTTCCAAATACTATTTCAGGCAAGTTTTCTCCTAGATCTATATTTAATCTCTTTTATATATGTTGTCACTCATAGCATGATCTTATTACAGCCTTGAGCCTTCCGTCTTGCATAAAATTTATTATGGTAATAATTTTCTGAGACCCCGATGCATGAAAACATCATGTTCTACTGCAGCTTGCAAAGGAAATCACGTGGCAGAGGAAATTTGAAATCATATTCTGTTTTTTGTTACAAATGCATCCAAATTATAGATGTGAATGGCGTGCATGTATTGTGTTCAAACATCAATTGTATTGATGAAGTCAAGCATTAAGGCATCCGCATTTTTCCGTCATTCTCTTTCTCAGATAGTGCCCTAGTTTAAAATGGGGAGTTGGGGATGATCCCGCCAATTCATTACATACAACTCATTAGCATTTAGGATCTCAGTCTAGAGAAGACACTGGTTTAACGAACCTCTATTCTGTTTTAGTATTTTCTCTACCCATCCTTTATTTTTTATTTTTTAATTTATGTCTGCAGATCTGCGCTGGGGCCGTGACGCTTACTGATTCTGTCTTTTGGCTAATAATATATCCATTTCTCACTGACAAAGATTTCAGATTACATTTTGTAAGTACACTTTTTTTCAGTTTTGTTGGATTAATCTCTTTTTCTTCTCTTGCACACATAATATATTCCGAAAGAAATACTCTCGTTCTCTATAGTTATATTTCTGACGTGATTTCGAACATGTTCTTTCCATGACCCATGACCCATTCAATTGAGTTGACAGTGGAGATCTATAAAATCGGAATTCTTACTTATAGAAGAATTTTTGCTAGTATTGTTTATATATTCTCTTGAATTGCAGCACATGGGAATATTCACAGACATTGTCTCACTTGTATTGCTACACATTAATTACAGCACACAGTAAACAATAATTTTATTGCTGGAGTTGTAAAATTTGTTTAAGGTAAGTAAGACGGTTATATAAAGTCATGCTTCACTTTATCAAGATTTCTGCAACTTATTTTACAAGAGAAAATCTTATAACAGTGCAACAGAGTTTGACAAACGTTGAGTTCATTGCGTAAAAGTGTGAACTTTATACTTGGAAAAACTCTCAGTTGAGATGTCTGCTATTTGATCTTGGCGGATATACAACAAACACTAAGATCACAAAGGTTGTAGAATATATTTACTAGAAATAAGACCAATTAATTATTGGCATGATTCATCAAGATTTCTGCTACTTAACTTTCCTAGAGAAAATCTTGCTCCCTTATCTCTTTCAAAATCCAATGCTTGTGAAGTAGGGCTCCCTTTGATTCCATCCTACATATTGAAATAGTAGAGCAACCTTAGTTCAAACAGTTTATAGGCAAACATTTAGTTAACTTACTGGTATCATAAGAAAAAATAATCGAGTTTTCTTTTTTAACTGAATAGCTAATGTAGATAGAATCAGAAGCCGCTGCTAAAGGCTACATCAAGGTAGAGTGTATAATGATCAGCGTAATTATTTTGGACATAAGAACTCGGAATTTGTTTGTATGTTACTTGTACGTGACATATACTTGTCACTAATTGCACTTTAGAGGTTACACAGGTTCATGGTCTTAGGACATATGAAACAACTATGATCTAGACAATACTTTTGTTCCTTTTAATATTTATTATAAGAGTTTGACTATTTTACTAATTTTCTGCAGCTGGTTGTTTGTATGCACTCTGTCAATGCTGTTTTCCTCCTTGGTGAAACATTTCTAAATCGTCTGGTAAATTGTAGTCTGTTGAGGATGGAATTGCATTTACATTTACAACATATTTGGTATACAAAATTAGGTCGCACTGGACAGTACAATTGACGAAATTTTAGCTTGCTTATCTTCTTTAATACTGTCCAATGCTATCTAGCAATACACTGATGCCAAAATGATGCCTAAAATTATTAATTCCTTGCAGCGATTTCCCTTCTTCCGAATTGCATATTTTGCCTTGTGGACGTGTGTATTTGTCATTTTCCAGTGGATCATCCATGCTTGTATCTCAATGTGGTATGCCTTCTTTTCGTTTTTCTCCCGCAAACTATTGCATCAACGTTGTCGAGGACACATCATCCAGTTGTTCACATGATAAGAAATCTCTAATTGTTACAGGTGGCCTTATTCTTTCCTAGATTTGTCATCTCCATATGCTCCCATATGGTATGTATCATATTTCTCTTGTTCTTTTTATGAAATGATGACTTATATTTTTGTGCATCTCCGAACCAATACTGACTCTTTATTAAGGCAAACTAATGAAAGAAGCTATTCTTTGTTCTTTATGTGAATACTTTAAGATATTTCTAAGTGGATATAGATAGTTACGTTCGGTTCTTGTTGCTTGTGCATGGTTTGTTTTTGCCTCAAAATTTACTTCAAATTTACCTCTAGTTTAAGTAATATATTTACTCTACATCTAGATTATTTTGGCAGTCTTCCAGGTCATTTCTGCTTTGTTTTATTTAATTTCTTCTAAATTATAATAGTTTATTACAATTCTTACC
>NW_019262462.1:0-1123 GCF_002742605.1 Olea europaea var. sylvestris | reverse complement strand
AAAAAAAAAAAAAAATCCACCTTTGAGGATTGTTTGATGGCAAAAATTTTCCTGGCAACTTGTTTTCCTCCCCTCCTCCAAATCACTGACGAATTTTCCTTAGTTTTGTGGAAAATCAATTCTCATGGTTTTGTAGAAAAATCCAAAACAACTGTATAAATAATTTCAAATTCTTACTGCTAGAGAGAAGAAAGTGGTATATTGTAGATTATAGGGAAGTGTGAAGAAATTAGTTTAGAAACATCCTTAAAGCAAAATTTTAAAAAAGTAGCAAATTCAAATTTTGAATTCAATTAGCCTTGGCTGCTTGAAATAGAATTGATGCCACCAAACGTCTCAGTGCCATATTAATGCAACGAGATTTAAAGAATTCAAGCGAAAACTTTAAGAGCTCAATTTTTTTGGAATTCACCAAATTATGAAGAAAATAAATTTACGAAATTTTATTAATGTAAGATGCCTAAAATAAATAATTAACTCTTTATTTATAAAGGTTTACATGAATGCTTAGTTTAGAAGATCTAAAATTGAAAAAAAAATGCGAAATAAACTAAATGACAAAAATAACACTAAAACTTTAAAAGCCGTTTTCAAGTCCTAAACGAACTCAGATGCTAAAATCTATCAAATGTCAAGGCGAAATCATGAGTTTAGTCTGACTAGTCATTCTCTTTTTGAAATGGTATTATAGGTCCAAATCAAAGCTCGAATGCCAAATCTGCAGTTTAGTATTTTTATCGTTTCCTCTTTGGTCCAACCATTCCTCAATCCATTTAACCATTTGTTCTACATCACATCACATACCAAATCATTCTCCAAAAGAAGCCATAGTCCAAAAGGTTGGGGTTCAACCTTTTTAAAGGAGCCATAGTCTATGGCTGCTTTTATAGCCACAGTGGCCTGCCTTGCCTTGCCTTTGGCTCGTGAGCTAGTTCGTGCAAGTCAACTAGCGGTTTACTCCATTTTTCATCCCTATTACAAGTTCTTAAAATAGATAGTTGTTAAGTAAGAAAGTCAGCGAGCAATTAAGAACTTATATAATGCACATCATTGTGACGTCATCGAGGATGGAACTAGAAAAATATTTTAAGTTAGAGAGAATAATTAATATAAGCGACGCTAT
>NW_019262461.1:0-1002 GCF_002742605.1 Olea europaea var. sylvestris | reverse complement strand
TTGATCGGAAACAAAAATCGCGCCGGGGGCTATTTCGTCATTTTTCGCGACGGTGTCGAAATCGGCTAAAATTCAACAGATTGATCGGAAACAAAAATCGCGCCGGGGGCAATTTCGTCATTTTTTGCGACGGTGTCAGAATGGGCAAACATTTGACCGATTGATCGGAAATAAAAATTGTGCCAGGGGCAATTTCGTCATTTTCGCGGCGGTGTCGAAATCGGCTAAAATTCGACAGATTGATCTGAAACGAAAATCGCGCCAGGGGCAATTTCGTCATTTTTCGCGACGGTGTCGAAATGGGCTCAAATTTGACAGACTGATCGGAAACAAAAATCGCGTCGGGAGCAATTTCGTCATTTTTCCCAACGGTGCTCGAATGAGCAAAAATTTGACAGATTGAACGGAAACAAAAATCGCGCAGGGGGCGATTTCGTCGTTTTTCGCGACGGTGTCGGAATGGGCTAAAATTCGACAGATTGATCGGAAACAAAAATCGCGCCGGGGGCAATTTCTTCATTTTTCGCGAAGGTTTCGGAATGAGCAAACATTTGACAGATTGATCGGAAACAAAAATCGCGCCGGGGCCAATTTCGTCATTTTTCGCGACGGTGTCGGAATGGGCAAACATTCGACAGATTGATCGGAAATAAAAATCGCGCCGGGGGCAATTTCGTCATTTTCCGCGACGGTGTCGAAGTCGGCTAAAAGTCGACAGATTGATCGGAAACAAAAATCACGCAGGGGGCGATTTCGCCGTTTTTCGCGACGGTGTCGGAATGGGCTAAAATTCGACAGATTGATCGGAAACAAAAATCGCGCCGGGGGCAATTTCGTCATTCTTCGCGACGGTGTAGGAACGGGCAAACATTTGACAGATTGATCTGAAACAAAAATCGCGCCGGGGGCAAATTCGTCATTTTTCGCGACGGTGTCGAAATCGTCAAAAATTCGACAGATTGATTGGAAACAAAAATCGAGCCGGCGGCAATTTCGTCATTT
>NW_019262460.1:0-1002 GCF_002742605.1 Olea europaea var. sylvestris | reverse complement strand
ACACAACTATTGCACACTGTGGTTAATAAAAATCTAAAGAATTGGGAAGAATGTTTGCCTTTCATTGAGTTTGCATATGATAGGGTCACGCATTCTACTACGTCATTTTCACCATTTGAAATTGTTTATGGTTTTAATCCTTTAACACCTATGGATTTAATACTTTTGCCTGTGAATGAACGAGGTAGTTTGGATGGAAAAAAGAAAGCCGAACTAGTGAAGGCACTCCATGAAAAGGTAAGGGAGCAAATAGAGAGGAAGAACAATCAATGCACAATACAAGCAAACAAAGCCCGGAAATACGTCACTTTCGAACTAGGAGATTGGGTTTGGGTGCATTTTAGGAAAGAGTGATTCCCACAGCAAAGAAAATCAAAGTTATTGCCACGAGGAGATGGACCGTTCCAAGTGATTGAGAAGATCAACGACAACGCTTATAAGATAGATCTTCCAGGTGAATATAGTGTTTCTGCAACTTTCAATGTTTCTGACTTATCTCTTTTCGATGCAGGTACAGGTTCGAGGTCGAATCCTTTCTAAGAGAGAGGGGATGATGTGATCCAGGAAGCACAAGTACCGAAGTTAAGTCCAAAGTCGAGCCTGAGGAAAGATCCATTGATAGTCGAGGGGCCGATGACGCGATTAAGGGCCAAGCGCGTGAAAGAGACGATGGGATTGCTCGTTAAAGCAATGGCTGATGAAACAATATTCGGGAAGCAAAATGGAGCAAGTTTCGTGTTGGGGACGAAGATCGAAGAGTATTGGATCAACATGTTTAAAGCTGAAGAGAACGGAGCTGGAGCATTAAACCATGCGGTCGCACAGGTCTAAAGTCCTGCGGTCGCATACACCCAGCATAAGTCTCAAAGTCACAAACCAATTGCACTATGCGACTGCACGTTCTAAAGCTATGTGGTCACATAGGCCAAGTCCGAGGCGAATTTTTCCAAATTTCGCGTTTTTTCCTTATTTTAATAGAATTTCATTATTAGTAGATTTTTA
>NW_019262459.1:0-1002 GCF_002742605.1 Olea europaea var. sylvestris | reverse complement strand
GGATTTGTTCGTTTTAGGCGAATTACTAGTCTAATTCGACTGGAATCGAACCAATGAAAAGTGGTTTATGATTTCATTATAACGTCGAGTTTGTTCGTTTTTGACGAATTGCTAGTCTAATTCGAATGGAATCGAGCCAATGAAAAGTGGTCTTTGATTTCTTGATAACTTTGGGTTTGTTCGTTTTTTGACGAATTGCTAGTCTAATTCATTTGGAATCGAGCCAATGAAAAGTGGCTTTCGATTTCAAGACAATTTTGGCTTCATTCGTTTTTGGCGAATTGCTAGTCAAATTCGAATGGAATCGAGCCAATGAAAAGTAGTTTTTGATTTCATGATAACTTCGGGTTTGTTCGTTTCTGTTGGATTGCTAGTCTAATTCGATTGGAGTTGGGCAAATGAAAAGTGACTTTTGATTTCATGATAACTTCGAGTTAGTTCGTTTTCGATGATTCCCTAGTCTAATTCGACTGGAATTGAGCCAATGAAAAGTGGTTTTTGATTTTTTGATAACTTCGGGATTTGTTCTTTTTTGACGAATTGCTATTCTAATTCGATTGAAATCGAGACAATGAAAAGTAGTTTCTTATTTCAAGATGACTTCGGGTCTTTTCATTTTTGGCAAATTGCTAGTCTAATTCGATTGGAATCGAGCTAACGAAAAGTGGCTTTTGATATCATGAGAACTTCGGGTTTGTTCATTTCTAGCAAATTGCTAGTCTAATTTAATTGGAATCGAGCCAATGAAAACTTGTTTATGATTTCATGATAACATCGGGTTCGTTCATTTTTGGCGAATTGCTAGTTTAATTCGATTGGAATCGAGCCAATGAAAAGTGATTTTTTATTTCATGACAACTTCGAGTTTGTTCATTTTGGACGAATCGCTAGTCTAATTCTGTTGGAATCGAGCCAATGCAAAGTGTCTTTAAATTTCATGATAACTTCGAGTTTGTTCATTTTTTACGAATCGCTAGTCTAATTCGATTGGAATCGAGCCAA
>NW_019262458.1:0-1002 GCF_002742605.1 Olea europaea var. sylvestris | reverse complement strand
CTATTCCATTGACACAATTTATTATTATTTAATCCCAAGAACGTGGACTCAGAAGGGTCCAACTGTGACCCTTTCGCATCACTGGTATTGTCTTTCATGGTGATCTCGGTCCTATACTTCTCAAACTTCCATTCAGTTACAATATTCTCCGTCTCAATATCTAATTGGTGAAGCCCTAGGGAATGAGGTTTCCCTTGTTTCAGTGGACTCATAAGCATTATATTTGTCTCTCTTTTCTCATCAAAAGAGCCTTATTTGGTGTCCCAGAATGCCCTGATGTGGATCCTAGTTTCCTGTCATGAAACTTTACACACACACACCCCTTTACCATGAATCCCATGGCTAAAATCCTTCACAACCTGAAACCCCGAATTATAAACCAAGAAAGTATTATCCAATGTCGGTAAAGTGACATATGCCTCATTCATCTCATCTTCTTGGTTTCTCTTTATGCAAGGTGCACACAGTTCCATTTACCTAAGAACTTTACACAGATTACTTTGCTCATTGAACCTCTCATTTTGAGAAGCAAATTTCTCCCTATTTTCCTTTCCTTTCAACTCCAAATCTTTTTTCATCTCTGATGACTCGACATGGGGTTCTTGCAAATCACTCATCGCAGTTACCAAGTCGTGCTGCAGGGATGCCACATCAATTTCTAGCTTTTTAGCTTGAGAGGCCATTGCCCCAGAAGCTATGTTCTCAGATTCAACACATTTAACCTGTTTTTTCAACTCCACATTCGCTGCATCATTGCTAAGAGTCAGAAGCATTGGTTTTAGCAAATCGTCTACAAACCTCAATTGTAAACATGTCCCAATCAGCATTAGGATGGTTGAAGATGAAGTCGTAAAACCATATGTACGATTTTCCCTTCGAGTACATCTCAGCTATCCCCACCTTCATTTCATCAACTACTTTTTGTATCTGGAAATATTTTCAGGCTTCGCACAACCATTCTCTAGGACCTTCTCCTCCTCCAAAATAAGGAAAATCTATGTT
>NW_019262457.1:0-1002 GCF_002742605.1 Olea europaea var. sylvestris | reverse complement strand
AAATTCATTATAGGAAAATTCCTAGATTTCAAAATGGTATATTCTAAAACCATGATGAATCAACTCCAAAAGCTACAAATCATCTTGCATAAGATGCATGTAGAAGTTATGAAGCTCAATGTGTCATTTCAGGTAGCTACGACTATCAAAAAATTATCACCGACTTGGAAAGATTTCAAGAATTACCTGAAACAAAAACACAAGGAAATAGGACTTGATGATCTGATTGTAAGATTAAGAATTGAGGAAGATAGTCGAAACTCTAAGAAGAAATCTGGAATGCTGTAATGGAAGCTAAATTCAATTCAGTAGAGCCAAATGTTAGTAAGAAAAAAGGAAGCACTCATGCAAGTAATATTACATATGTCGTACATTCTAACAATGCTTATGGGAAAAAACACGAAAAGTTCACTGGGGTAGATTTTATGATATGGCAACAGAAAATGTTGTTTTATCTCACAACTCTAATTTTGCCGAAACTTTTAAGTGAAGATGCACTAACTGCTAAGGAGGAGGAAACAAATCCTCAAAAACAAGTAGCATTCGATGCATGGAGTCATAGTGACTTCTTGTGCAAGTAGTACATCCTCAATTCCATTGACAACATATTATACAACGTATAATGTTTTGTAAACAGCAAAATTATTGTGAAAATTATTTGAAAAGAAGTACAAAATGGAAAACTGCGGATTAAAGAAATTTGTTGTAGGCAAATTCCTAAATTTCAAAATGGTAGATTCTAAAATAGTGACGAATTAAGTCCAAAAGCTACAAATCATGTTGCACGAGATACGTGCAGAAAGTATAAAGCTCAA
This sequence comes from Olea europaea var. sylvestris, assembly GCF_002742605.1. NCBI lineage: Eukaryota > Viridiplantae > Streptophyta > Magnoliopsida > Lamiales > Oleaceae > Olea > Olea europaea. Next base: position 187 of record NW_019262457.1, on the reverse strand, counting down.
TGAATCATTCTAGGTAGTTGCTACTATCAAGAAATTATCACCAAGGCAAAAAGATTTCAAGAACTTCTAGAAACATAAACACAGGGAAGTAGGACTAGAAGATCTGATTATAAGATTAAAAATTGAGAAAGATAATCAAAACGTTGAGAAAAAATCTGGAAAGCTACAAATGGAGGTTAAAATCAAT
>NW_019262456.1:0-1002 GCF_002742605.1 Olea europaea var. sylvestris | reverse complement strand
TCCCTCTATATAATAAAAATAAGCAAAGATAATGAATCCAGTAGGTTCTAAAATGAGAAATGTGTGACAATGCATTTCGGTCGATCAAAACATTTTGTTCAAAATTATAAATATTACAGTTACTTTGTAATCAATTCCTATAATTAGATAAGACACAAACACCGACTTAAAAACCCCTAAATCTTATCTAGCTTTTTATCAAGTTTCAATTCAACCTTCTTTTCTTCATCTGAGTCATCTTTCATTTTATCCGATGCAAAATTATCTTCATCCGACTCTCTGTATTTCAACTTGAAAATTTCTATTACATTTTGTAGATGGTAATATATCAATTTTCAACCTGCTCATCGTCGCAACCATCAACCATTAAAGATTGTGAATTACTAGTATTACTTGCTAGTAAAACCAGAGGAAGACCGAAGAAAATGAGGATCGGGTTCGATGTAGATAGTTTACAACTCTACTAATTTTTTTTTTTTTTTCTAAACTTCAAAACCTACATATTGCTGTATATAATTTTTGGGCTTGGGTGATATGAGATAGTTTGATGTATATTGGGCTCAGTTTGCTTTTTTGTAAGTTATAGAAATGGGTTGAATTTTGCTTGGCTAATTTTGATACAATTTCTATTTTGACGTTTAAATGTGCATATGTGATCAACGAGATGAATTGACCGCATTATTACGTACATACCCCATATGCGAGACGTTTCGAAAATACATTTAGCATATGCGGGCACTACTAAAAAGTATAGAATTGATATAAATGATGAAAATTACTTATTGCCAATCACCAAAGAAACCACATTGACAATGAGAATTAATAATTTTTGTACCTCGAAATGGGTGGCTGGCCCTAAATATAAGAGAAAGCGATGGACAATTATCGGAAGTTATTCATAAGATGATGCTGAGAAAGAGTTATCTTGACAATCGTGCATTCTCGAAACATTGTTGAGCTCACTTCAAGAACCTTTCAATATCTCAATGCCAAACTTGGTGT
>NW_019262455.1:0-1002 GCF_002742605.1 Olea europaea var. sylvestris | reverse complement strand
TGTCTGGAAGGCTTGGATAGTCGGCGTACGAAGAATTGAACGTAACTTTTGCACACGGTGTCCGTTTTGGGCCCAAAAGTACTCTTTGGAAATGTAGCGACCCTTTTGGATTGAACTCACAACTTCGTCGCGACGTATGAGGGATTCGGCCATTTTTCGAAAGAACGAGCACTTCTATATTTGGAACGCTCGGATAGCCGGTGTACGAAGAATTGAGCACAACTTTTGCAAGAGGTGTCCATTTCTGGCCCATAAGTACTTTTTGGAAATGTAGCGACCCTTTTGGATTGAACTCACTACTTCGTCGTGACGTATGAGGGATTTTTGCCATTTTTGGAAAGATTGAGTAGTTTTGTGTTTGGAAGGCTTGGATAGTCGGCATACGAAGAATTGAGCGTAACTTTTGCACACGGTGTCCGTTTTGGGCCCATAATTACTTTTTGAAAATGTAGCGACCATTTTGGATTGAACTCACAACTTCGTCGTGACGTATGAGGGATTTCGGCCATTTTTTGAAAGAACGAGCACTTCTATATTTGGAACGCTCGGATAGTCGGCGTAAGAAGAATTGAGCGTAACTTTTGCAAGAGGTGTCCGTTTCGGGCCCATAAGTAGTTTTTGAAAATGTAGCGAACCTTTTGGATTGAACTCACAACTTCGTCGTGACGTATGAGGGATTTCGGCCATTTTTGGAAAGCTTGAGCAGTTTTATGTTTGGAAGGCTTGGATTGTCGGCGTACGAAGAATTGAGCGTAACTTTTGCACACGGTGTCCGTTTTGGGCCCATAAGTACTTTTTGGAAATGCAGCCACCCTTTTAGATTGAACTCACTACTTCGTCGTGACGTATGAGGGATTTCGGCCATTTTTCGAAAGAACGAGCACTTCTATAATTGGAACGCTCGGACAGTCGGCGTACGAAGAATAGAGCGTAACTTTTGCACACGGTGTCCGTTTTGGGCCCATAAGTACTTTTTCGAAATGTGGCGACCCTTTTGGATTG
>NW_019262454.1:0-1002 GCF_002742605.1 Olea europaea var. sylvestris | reverse complement strand
TTTTGGTTAAAGATTAGTACAAGAAACAAAAAGTATTATCTCTTTCTTTCATTTTTTCTTCCCACAAAATTTTGCAAAACATCACAAATCTTGTAGAGTCACAAGAATCCTGTAAGAAGGTGCCAAAACCACTGCCACATATTATGTCTATTTCTACAACTGTGAAAATACTTTGTCTATTCTACATGTGAATCTCTAGTCAAATCATTGAAAAAAGGAACGTACATTTCTTTAACTTAAATATTTTCGTATACCATTTGTTCTCACCAAAAAAATTTAAGTATTTTTACCTATAACTTACACCAGTTTTGCTCAAAAAATTCAGGTGTTATCTATTCTTTTTTTCTTACCTCTTTAGATAGATTTTTAGTTTTACATAATGTCTAATTTTCAATATTTAATTATGTTGTAAATCATATGATGTATGTAATTCTTTCTACATTTAGTGCAGACACAAAAATGGAAGTGCCACATAGCTTCTCCAAAATCATCGATGTTTCACTAAATTGTAACATTCATTTTGTAAGTTATATAATAATTTCTTTTTTCAGATTTTTAAAATCTTTTATTAATATTAATGTATCACTTATATATATATTTTTTCATATTTGTAGTTGCTTCCTACATTTTTTATCAATTATTGGGAACCCTAATTAGGCAACACACTACGATTAACTGCGTATGATGGTATAATCGTCACAGTACAGTTAGAAAGAATTGACGGAGAAATATATCTGGCTAATGGATGAGAATATTTTTTCGACTATCATAACTTACATGATGGTTATGTTATAGTATTTGAATCTAATGAAAATTCAATGTTAAATATGAGGATATTTGATCATTCTAGAGCAGAGATTACATATGGCTCCAATTATAAAGTAGACGACGATGATTTAAATATGGATAATCCTGCGTTTGAAGTAAAACTAACGCTCAATCATAACAACCATCGAGAAATTGTAGGTGTTATTTTTAATACGTCATTCTGTATTCACCTAT
>NW_019262453.1:0-1002 GCF_002742605.1 Olea europaea var. sylvestris | reverse complement strand
TTTTTATACATTGTGTAGCCTGACTGCTTGAGTAGGAAAAAATATTAAGTATAACATAATTAGCTTGTAAAAGGAAAATTTCAGTGCTATTACTTACCAACAGTATTATAGATCGGAGGGTATCTAGATATAGTTATGAGATTATAGCTTATCTTTTTATTTTTATTTTTATTTTTCTTAAAAAAGAGGAACATGTAAGTGAGTTGGGTGGGTTCAATTAACCAGCAATTTGAGATTTCAAATTATGACTGAACCGACTTACCATGATTTTATTCCAAAAAAAAAAAGTCAAACAAAAACAAAAATAATTACCTGTGTCAAATCAACCCGAATCAGCCTGGATCATTTCAATTTGAGTGGTTTGGTCGATTTTTCGATTTTTTTGCCCAGGCCTACAAGACATACAACCAAATCTTCTGGATTCTTGTCTCCTTCAAATGCCTCTTTCAAGAAAATATGATATCAATTATTGTAGAGTGAGAGGAGAAGAGAGAGTACAGTCGGAAGTTATAGAGAGTAGAAAGAGATGGACCTATTGTTGTAGAGAGAGCGAGAGAGTGATGATATGTAAATTTTTAAAATAATATTTATACGTGATTATTGTAAGAGAAATAGAAAAAATTGATTTTTGAAATTGGTATTTTAAATGTAGAATCTAGGGTAATTTTCTCATAAATTTATGTGACATTAAAAATGAAGTTTTATGTCTTTACTGGCAAAATATATATTCATAATTGTGTCCAAATTCATCCACTAGAAGGAAATTAATCAACATTTTAAGGGTTTTTTTGAGCTTCATCTTTTTGGAAATAAATTTCGTAATAGCAATTTTTTGTAAAAATGTGTGATTAAAAAGTAGAAAAATTTTTAAATTTACGTATAAAATTATTTTATTGAAGAATGTAATGTTGCAAATGATTTTTTTTTTTAAATGAGTTTTTAAATAATGAGGATCAAATAGGGCTGAATGAAAGAAACAGAAAATGAAGAATGTGATGTTGA
>NW_019262452.1:0-1002 GCF_002742605.1 Olea europaea var. sylvestris | reverse complement strand
TGCACCTTAGTTGGTTAGGGCTTGCATGTACATTTTTGAAGTCTTGGGTTTCAATCCCTTACCAAGGTATTTGTTGTGTATTATACTTGTTTTCCGATTTTTATCAAAATTCAATAAAAACAAGGGAATTCGAATTTGTGACCTCTTGCAAGGATTGTTGTAAACTTTACCATTATGGTTCTTCTTAACTGTGTCACTAAATTTAACAAAATAATATTTGTTAGATTTTAAGTATTTTAATGCAATTCGAATCGGCACTCTTCCTTTGAATTATACAAAAATTGACAACAATGTCATTTGATGAGTCATGTTTATTTTTATAATAGAATTATTTATGTTCAATTTGAACAAAATAATTGTTATATTTAAACTTTATGCCTTGTTTTTATTCACACATTTTTCAATAAAATAATATTATATGCAAATTCAAAGTTTTTCTTTATTTTTAGCTATACATTTTCCATCAAATCACTATTCCAAAATGCATTTTTTTGCAAAAAAAGGATATCAAATGAACTCTTAATATTTTATTGCGGTCGACGGTAGATAGTCAATGGCCGTCCGTGCTAACTCAAACTCCTAGATTCGCCCTACATGGAGTACATACGATTCGAGCGTATGAAGATGAAAGCAAGAATTAGTGAGAGGAGTAGAACTATGAGAATGGTCATAAAACAAGGTAGACATTGAGAAGACCTTCCATTTTTTTGGGTAGGTGCGAACGAAGTCTAGCAAGGAGAAATTGAAGCGCTAAAACTTGGGAACATTGTGGGAGAAACTGGAGAGAAGTGTCAAACCCAATTGTGTTCAAGTTTTCCATTCTAAGGTTCTTTAGATTTCGACTATAATGTTAATGTTGAGTTGCAATTTGTCATGTGGACCTACATATATGGCATAACATAATAATAGTGGCTATTTTTCTTCAAGTGAGAGAAAGGATAGAAAACCATTGCCCAAGGCGGTAATTAATTTTGTATGAATGCTATCTTAAGATTAAGCTTA
>NW_019262451.1:16767-41010 GCF_002742605.1 Olea europaea var. sylvestris | reverse complement strand
ACTGTCAAACATGTCAAAAAAATCAGTGTACAAATAGCAAAGTTCAATCGGTAAGAACCTTGCTACAAGTACACTATAGTGTACACATAATTTTACACTTTGCCACATGACATTACCCCATTGGACAGTTTAAATTACAAATAGTTTTTTCCATCCAATTCACAGTTGACAACAATGCAAGTATCAAACGACGTGTCAAAAATAAGTGTACTAATAGCAAAGTTCAATCGGTAAGAACCTTACTTCATTTACACTATGGTGTGCACTTTAGTTTACACTTTGCCTCATGACATTTCCCTATTAGAGAGTATAAATCGGTAAGAATATTGCTACATGTACACTATAGTGTACACTTTAGTTTACACTTTACCACGTGACATTATCTCTTTGGACAATTTAAATTTCAAATAATTTTTCCATCCAGTTGAGACTTGACAGCAATATATGTGTCAAACAATGTGTCAAAGATCAGTGCACATATAGCAAAGTTCAATCGGTAAGAACATTGCTACATGTACACTATGGTGTACACCCTTTAGTTTACATTTTGCAACGTGACATACCCTGCCGAACGTTTTAAGTTTCAAATAGTTTACCCTCTCAATTGACACTTGACAATAATATAAGTGTCAAACAACGTGTCAAAAATTCGAGTACAAATAGAAAAGTTCAATAGGTAAGAACCTTGCTACATGTACACTACGGTGTATACTTTAGTTTACACTTTGCCATGTGACATTACCCGGTTGGACAATATAAATTTCTACAAATAGCAAAGTTCAAATGGGTAAGAACCTTGCTACAGGTACACTATGGTGTACACTTTGCCATATGACATTACCATGTCGGACAGTTTAAATTTCAAATGGTTTTACCATCCAATTGACACTTGACAACAATGCAAGTGTGAAACAACGTGTTAAAAATCTATGTACAAATAGCAAAGTTTAATCTGAAAGAACCTTGGTACATGTCCACTATAGTGTACACGTTAGTTTACACTTTGCTACGTGACATTACTTCTATTGGAGAGTTAAAATTTCAAATAGTTTTCCCATTCAGTTGACACTTGACAACGATGTAAGTGTCAAACAGCCTATCAAAATTAAGTGTACAAATAGCAAAGTTCAATCGGTAAGGACCCTACTACATGTACACTATGGTGTACACTTTAATTTACACTTTACCTCGTGACATTACTCTGTTGGACAGCTTAAATTTCAAAATGTTTTCCCATCCAATTGACACTTGACAACAATGCAATGGTCAAACAACGTGTCAAAAATTAGTGTACAAATAGCAAATTTCAATTGATAAGAACCTTGCGACAGGTATACTTTGGTGGACACACTTTAGTTTACCCTATGCCGTGTGATATTGCACTGTTGGACATTTGACAACAATGCAAGTGCCAAACAACGTGTCCAAAATCAGTGTACAAATAGCAAAATTCAATCGGTAAGAGCCTTGCTACATGTACACTATGGTGTACACTTTAGTATATACTTTGCAACATGACATTATTCTATTTCGCAATTTAAATTTCAAACACTTTTCAATCCATTTGACATTTGACAACAATGCAAGTGTCGAACAACACTTCAAAAATCAGTGTACAAATTGCAAAATTCAATCGGTTAGGACCTTGTCACATGTACACTACGGTGTACACTTTAGTTTACACTTTGTCACGTGACATTACCGTGTTGGACAATTTAAATTTCTAACAATTTTCCCATCCAATTGACACTCGACAACAATGCAAGTGTCAAACAACGCGTCAAAAATCAATGTACAAATAACAAAGTTCAATCGGTTAGAACCTTGCGACAGGTACACTATGGTGTACACTTTAGTGTACACTTTGCTACATGTAGAACCCCAAATAATTCTAGACACCTTAGTGGCACTAAGATATGAATATTGGATTACTAAAGTATACTTCAGATTTTTAGTCTCATTTGAGACCCATTTTTGACATAGAAAACATTTGATTTGGAAAATGATATCTAAATAAAAGTTGTATCTCTTTTAGTTAACTTTCCAATGAACTTTGAATTATCTCAATTGGATATCGGGAGAAGAAGTTATGATAGAAATACTGAAGGTTGTGCAGTGTCAACGGACTACAACCGGTCGACCGAAACTGCCTGAAATGAAAATTCTCGTTTTTCTCTAGAATTTAAATATTTATTTTCATCAATTATTTTCTCAAAGGGCCACCCACGTTTTTGCAATAAAAATCCTACTAAATTGAAGCATTTAACCTCAAACTTAAATGACACCCATGTTTTCTCTCTTAAATGAAATTTGACCCTTCATTTGCTTTAAGTTATGGGATATTTACCTATAAATAGAGACATCATTTCACTCATTTTTTCTCACACCAAAAACAAGAGATTTTACATACTAAAGAAAGAGTTTCCAAGAGAGAAAAAGAGAGAGAGGAAAACTATTTTTCCTAGAAGTTTAAGAAGTGTTTTCAAGCATTTTTCATAGAAGCTTTGGGTGCTATCAAGGAATGTCTTCAAGCATCAATTCTCAACGGTTCTCAAACATCCAAGGAGTGCATTTCTTTCAAAGGTCAAGTTTCATCAAAGTTTTCAATCCAAGTTTTCAGAGTTTCAAAAGCATCAATCAAGGTAGGTAGAGGTGCAATGTGTTTAATCGTGTAAAGTTATAAGTTTCGATTCATGTTAATGTTTGTATGTTAAATGGTACTCCGGTACGGCATATCCCTCTATGTTAATGGTTGTATGTCAAATGGTACTCCGATACGGCATACCCCTCTATGTTGAAGAAATGTTCGTATGTCAAACGGTGCCCTTGGGTAGGGCATACCCCTTCATGTCAAATGGTGCCTCTGGGTACGACATGTATGAAAAGTTATAAAGTTTATGTTTTGAAATGTATAGCTTGATCATGAATGCACCTATGACACCTATTGAGTTTGTCAACTCACGGGTTTAATCTCATCTCTACAGATTGAAGGAATTCTACCTCGAGCATGGATGGAGGAGAAGATGGAGAGTGATGCAACGACCCCATGGAAATCTGGTGAATAAGTGATTTGGATTTAATTTTATGAAATGTTTTCCAATGTTATTTCTTTAAAATTTTGAATAACAAAAAATGCGAGAACAAGTTATGTTTCTTCAAATAAATTACATTTTGTTGTTTTGAAAAATGATTAAGTGTTTTTGTTTAAAGTATTTGAAGTATTGTTATTTAAATTATTATCCGAAGATGTAAGCTTCCATTAAAATGTATACACTTGTTACTAAACCACCGGTTAAGCTAAGTAAAGTAAGTAGCGTTCCAGTCCACTAGGGGTCGGGGCGTTACACCACATGACATTACCCTGTTGGAAAGTTTAATTTTTAAATAGTTTTACATCCAATTGACACTTGACAACAATGAAGGTGTGAAACAACGTGTCAAAAATCTGTGTACAAATAGCAAAGTTCAATCGTAAAGAACCTTGCTACATGTACACTATGGTGTACACATTAATTTACACTTTACCTCATGACATTACCCTATTGGACAGCTTAAATTTCAAACAGTTTTTCCATCCAATTGACACTTAAAAACAATGCAAGGGTCAAACAGCGTGTCAAAAATTAGTGTGCAAATAGCAAAGTTCAATCAATAAGAACCTTGCGACAAGTACACTATGGTGTACACTTTAGTTTATACTTTGGTGTATACACTTTTGTTTATACTATGCCGCGTGACATTACACTGTTGGACAGTTTAAATTTCAAATAGTTTTCCCATCGAATTGACACTTAAATACAATACAAGTGTCAAACAACGTGTCTAAAATCAGTTTACAAATAGCGAAGTTCTATCAGTAAGGACCTTGCTACATGTAAACTATGGTGTACACTTTAGTTTACACTTTTCCCCGAGACATTACCCTGTTGGGAATTTTAAATTTCAAACAGTTTTTCCATCCAATTGACACTTGCGAACAATGCAAGTGTCAAACAATGTGTCAAAAATCAGTGTTCAAATAGAAAATTCAATTGGTAAGAACATTGCTACATGTACACTATGTTGTACACTTTAGTTTACACTTTGCCACGAGACATTACCCTATTGTACAGTTTAAATTTCAAATAGTTTTCTCATCCAATTAACACTTGATAACAATGCCAGTATCAAACAACGTGTCAAAAATCAATGTACAAATAGCAAAGTTCAATCGGTAGGGACCTTGCTTCAAGTACACTAACGTGTACTCTTTAGTTTACACTTTGCCACGTGACATTACCCTGTTGGACAATTTAAATTTCAAACATTTTTTCCATCCAATTGACACTTTACAACAATGCAAGTGTCGAACAACATGTCAAAGATCAATGAACAAATAGCAAAGTTCAATCGGTAAGGTCCCTGCTACATGTACACTATGGTGTACACTTTAATTTACACTTTACCTTGTGACATTACTCTGTTGGACAGCCTAAATTTCAAACAATTTTCCCGTCCAATTGACACTTGACAATAATGCAAGGGTCAAACAACGTGTCAAAAATTAGTGTACCAACAGCAAAGTTCAATAAGTAAGAACATTGCTACATGTACACTTTGGTGTACACACTTTAGTTTACACTATGCCGCGTGACATTGCGCTATTGGACATTTAAATTTCAAATAGTTTTCCCATCGAATTGACACATGACAACAATGCAAGCGTCAAACAACGTGTCAAAAATCAGTTTACAAATAGCAAAGTTCAATTGGTAAGGACCTTGCTACATGTACACTATGATGTACACTTTAGTTTACTCTTTGCCACAAGACATTACCCTGTTGGGCATTTTAAATTTCAAATAGTCTTTCCATCCAATTGACACTTGACAACAATGCAAGTGTCAAAAAATGAGTCAAAAATCAGTGTTCAAATAGAAAATTCAATCCGTAAGAACATTGCTACATGTACAATATGGTGTGCACATTAGATTACACTTTGCAACGTGATATTACCCTGTTGGGCAGTTTGAATTTCAAACATTTTTCCCATCCAATTGACACTTGACAACAATGCAAGTGTCAAAAATCAGTGTACAAACAGCAAAGTTCAATCTGTAAGAGTCTTGCGTCATGTACAATACAGTGTACAATTTAGTTTACAATTTGCCTCGTGACATTACCCTATTGGACAGTATAAACTTAAGTGTACACCATAGTGTACAGGTAGCAAGGTTCTTACCGATTGACCTTTGCTATTTATATACTGATTTTTGACATGTTGTTAGACACTTCGTAACACCCCGACCCCTAGTGGACCGGAACGCTACTTACTTTACTTAGCTTAACCGGTGGTTTAGTAACAAGTGCATACATTTTAGTGGAAGCAGTTTTCCCATCCAATTGATGCTTGACAACAATGTAAGTATCAAACAATGAGTCAAAAATCAGTGTACAAATAGCAAAGTTCAATCAGTAAGAAACTTGCTATATGTACCCTATGGTGTACACTTTAGTTTATACTTTTCCACGTGACATTACCCAATTGGACAGTTTAAATTTCAAATAGTTTTCCCACTCAATTGACACTTGACAGCAATGTAAGTGTTAAACAACGTGTTAAAAATTTGTGTACAAATAGTAAAGTTCAATCGGTAAGAACCTTGCTACAGGTACACTATGGTGTGCACTTTAGTTTACACTTTGCCACGTGTGATTACCCTATTGGACAGTTTAAATTTCAAGCAGTTTTTCGTTCCAATTGATACTTGATAACAACGCAAGTGTCAAACAACGAGTCTAAAATCAGTACACAAATAGTGAAGTTCAATCGGTAAGAACCTTGCCACATTTACACTAGGGTGTACACTTTTCCACGTGACACTGCCCTGTTAGACAATTTAACTTTCAAATAGTTTTCCCACTCAATCGACACTTGAGAGCAATGCAAGTATCAAACAATGTGTCAAAAATCAGTGTACAAATAGTAAAGCTCAATCGTTAAGAACCTTGCGACAGGTACACTACAGTGTAAACTTTAGTTTACACTTTGCCACGTGTCATTACCCTGTTGGACAGTATAAATTTCAAACAGTTTTTCCATCCAATTGACACTAAACAACAATGCAAGTGTCAAACAACGAGTCAAAAATCAGTGTACAAATAGTAAAGTTCAATCGGTAAGAACCTTGCTACATGTACACTATGGTGTACACTTTAGTTTACACTTTGCAACGTGATATTACTCTATTGGACAGTTTAAATTTCAAACAGTTTTCACATAGAATTGATGATTAACAACAATGAAAGTGTCAAACAACGTGTCGAAAATCAGTGTACAAATAGCAAAGTTTAATTGGTAAGGACCTTGCCGCTTGTACACTATGGTGTAAACTTTAGTTTACACTTTTCCACGTGATATTACCCTGTTGGATAGTTTAAATTTCAAATAGTTTTCCCACCCAACTAACACTTGAAAACAATGCAAGTGTCAAACAACGTGTCAAAAATTGGTGTACAAATAGCAAAGTTCAATCGGTAAGAACTTTGCTACATGTACACTATGGTGTACACTTTTGTTTACACTTTGCCACGTGATATTACCTTGTTGGACAGTTTCAATTTGAAACAGTTTTCCCATCCACTTGACACTACACTTGACAACCATGCAAGTGTCAAACAAGTTGTCAAAAATCAGTTTACAAATAGCAAAGATCAATCGGTAAGGACCTTACCACATGCAAACTATGGTGTACACTTTAGTTTACACTTTGCCATGTGACATTACTCTGTTGGACAGTTTAAATTACAAATAGTTTTCCAACCCAATTGACACATGACAATAATGTAAGTGTCAAACAACGTGTCAAAAATCAGTGTACCAATAGTAAAGTTCAATCGGTAAGAACCTTGCTACATATACACTATGGTGAACACTTGAGTTTACCCTTTGCCACGTCACATTCCCCCGTCGGATAGTTTAAATTCAAATAGTTTTCCCGTCCAATTGACACTTAACAACAATGCAAGTGTCAAACAACGCATTAAAAATCAGTGTACAAATAGCAAAGTTCAATCGTTAAGAACCATACGACGAGTACACTATGGTGTACAGTTTAGTTTACACTTTGCCACGTGTCATTACCCTATTGGACAGTTTAAATTTCAAACAGTTTTCCCACACAATTGAAACTTGACAGCAAAAAAATCAGTGTACAAATAGCTAAGTTCAATCGGCAAGAACCTTGCGACAGGTGCACTACGGTTTACACTTTAGTTTACACTTTGCCACGTGTCATCATCCTGTTGGACAGTTTGAATTTCAAACAATTTTTCCATCCAATTGACACTTGACAATAATGCAAGTGCCAAACAACGAGTCAAAAATCAGTGTACAAATAGTAAACTTCAATCGGTAAGAACCTTGCGGTATGTACACCGTGGAGTATACTTTAGTTTACACTTTGCCATGTGACATTACCCTATTGGACAATTTAAATTTCAATCAGTTTTCCCACTCAATTGACAATTGACTGCAATGCAAGTGTCAAACAACATGCCAAAAATTAGTGTACAAATAGCAAAGTTCGATCGATAAGAACCTTGATACATATACACTATGGTGAACACTTCAGTTTACATTTTGCCATGTGACATTACCCTGTTAGACAGTTTAAATTTCAAATAGTTCACCCATCCAATTGACACTCAACAACAATGTAAGGGTCAAACAACGAGTCGAAAATTGGTGTATAAATAGCAAAGTTCAATTGGTATGGTCCTCGCCACATGCACACTATTGTGTACACATTAGTTTACACCTTTCCACGTGACTTTACTCTGCTGGACAGTTTAAATTTCAAACATTTTTCCAACTCATTTGACTCTTGACAACAACGCAAGTGTCAAACGACATGTCAAAAATCAATGTACAAATAGCAAAGTTCAATCGGTAAGAACCTTGCTACATATATACTATGGTGAACACTTGAGTTTACACTTGGCCACGTGTTATTATCCTATTGGACCGTATAAATTTCAAACAGTTTTTCCATCCAATTGACACTTGACAACAATGCAAATGTCAAACAACGCGTCAAAAATTAGTGTACAAATAGCAAAGTTTAATCGGTAAGAACCTTGCGACAAGTACGCTATAGTGTACACTTTAGTTTACATTTTGCCACGTGTCGTTACCCTGTTGGACAGTTTAAATTTCAAACAATTTTTCCATCCAATTGACACTTGACAACAATGCAAGGGTCAAACAATATGTCAAAAATCAATGTAAAAATAGCAAAGTTCAATCGGTACGGACCTTGCAACAAGTACACTATGGTGTACACTTTACCAAGTGTCATTACCCTATTGGACCGCTTAAATTTCAAACAGTTTCCCCATCCAATTGACAATTGACAACAATGCAAGTGTCAAACAACGAGTCAAAAATTAGTGTACAAATAGCAAAGTTCAATCGGCAAGGGCCTTGTTACATGTTCACTATGGTGTGCATTTTAGTTTACACTTTGCAATGTGACATTACCCTATTGGATAGTTTAAATTTCAAATAGTTCACCCATCCAATTGACACTTGAAACCAATGCAAGTGTTAAATAACGCGTCAAAAATCAGTGTACAAATAGCGAAGTTCAATTGGTAAGAACCTTGCGTCAGGTACACTATGGTGTACACTTTAGTTTACAATTTACCACGTGTCATTACCCTTTTGGACAATTTAAATTTCAAACAATTTTTTCGTCCAAATGACACTTGAAAACAATGCAAGTATCAAACAACGAGTCAAAAATCAGTGTACAAATAGCAAACTTCAATGGGTAAGAAACTTGCTCATGTACACTACGGTGTACACTTTAGTTTACACTTTGCCACGTGACATTACCCTATTGGAGAGTTTAAATTTTAAATAGTTTTCCACTCAGTCGACACTTGACAGCAATGCAAGTGTCAAACAATGTGTCAAAAACCAGTGTACAAATAGCAAAGTTCAATCGGCAAGGACCTTGCTGCATGTACACTATGATGTATACTTTAGTTTATACTTTGCAACGTGACATTACCCTATCGGACAGTTTAAATTTAAAATAGTTGTCCCATCCATTTGACACTTGACAATAATGCAAGTGTCAAACAACGTGTCAAAAATCAGTGTACAAATAGGAAAGTTCAATCGGTAAGGACCTTTTACATGTACACTGTGGTGTACATTTTATTTAATACTTCGCCACGTGACTTTACCCTGTTGGTCAGTTTAAATTTGAAACAGTTTCCCATCCAATTGACACTTTACAACAATGCGAGTCTCAAACTACGTGTCTATAATCAGTGTACAAATAGCAAAGTTCAATCGGTAAGAACATTTGTACATGTACACTACGGTGTACAGTTTAGTTTACACTTTGCCACGTGACATTACCCTATTGGACAGTTTAAATTTCAAACAGTTTTCCAATCCAACTAATACTTGTCAACAACACAAGTGTCGAACAACGAGTCAAAAATCAGTGTACAAATTGTAAAGTTCAATTGGTAAGGACCTTCCTACATGTACACTATGGTGTACACTTTAATTTACACTTTGCAACGTGATATTACTCTATTGGACAACTTAAATTTCATGCAATTCCCCCATCCAATTGACACTCGACAACAATGCAAGAGTCAAACAACATGTCGACAATTAGTGTATAAATAATAAAGCTCAATCGGTAAGGACCTTGCCACATGGACACTATGGTGTACCCTTCAGCTTGCACTTTGTCGCGTGACATTACTCTGTTGGGCAGTTTAAATTTGAAACAGTTTTTTGACCCAATTGACACTTGACAACAATGTAAGTGTCAAACAACGTGTCAAAAATTAGTGTACAAATAGCAAAGTTCAATCGGTAGAAACCTTGCTACATACACACTATGGTGTACACTTGAGTTTTCACTTTACCACGTGACATTACCCTGTTGGACAATTTAAATTTCGAATAGTTCTCCCATCCAATTGACACTTGACAACAAAGCAAGTATCAAACAACGCGTCAAAAATCAGTGTACGAATAGCAAAGTTCAATCGGTAAGAACCTTAGGACAGGTACACTATGGGGTACTTTTTAGTTTATAATTTACCACATGTCATTACCCTACTGGACAAGTTAAATTTAAAATAGTTTTCCCTTTCAAATGACACTTGGCAACAGTACAAGTATCAAACAACGAGTCAAAAATCAGTGCACAAATAGCAAAGCTCAATGGGTAAGAAACTTGCTACATGTACACTATGGTGTACACTTTAGTTTACGCTTTGCCACATGTAATTACCATGTTGGATAGTTTAAATTTCAAACAGTTTTCCCGTCCAATTGTTATTGGACAACAATGCAAGTGTCAAATAACGTGTCGAAAATTAGTGTACAAATAGGAAAGTTCAATTGGTAAGGACCTTGTTACATGTACACTGTGGTATATACTTTAGTTAACACTTTGCCACGTGACTTTACCCTGTTGGACAGTTTAAATTTGAAATAGTTATCCCATCCAATTGACACTTTACAACAATGTAAGTGTCAAACAATGTGGCTAAAATCAGTGTACAAATAGCAAAGTTCAATTGGTTAGAACCTTGGTACATGTACACTATGGTGTACACTTTAGTTTATACTTTTCCACGAGACATTACCCTATTGGACAGTTTAAACTTCAAATAATTTTCCCATCCAACTGACACTTGACAACAACACAAGTGACAAACAACGAGTCAAAAATCAGTGTACAAATAGCAAAGTTTAATCGGTAAGGACCGTGCTACATGTACACTACGGTGTACACTTTAGTTTACACTTTGGAACGTGACATTACTCTATTGGACAGTTTAAATTTCAAACAATTCCCCCATCCAATTGACACTCAACAGCAATGCAAGTGTCAAACAACATGTCGAAAATTAGTGTATAAATAGCAAAGCTTAATCGGTAAGGACCTTGCCACATGGACACTATGGTGTACACTTTAGTTTACACTTTGCCACGTGACATTACCCTGTTGGACAGATTAAATTTCAAATAGTTTTCTCATCCAATTGACACTTGACAACAATGCAAGTGTCAAACAACACGACAAAAATTAGTATACAAATAGCAAAGTTCAATTGGTAAGAATCTTACTACATACACACTATGGTGTACACTTGAGTTTACACTTTGCCATGTGACATTACCTTGTTGGACAGTTTAATTTTCAAACAGTTTTCCCATCCAATTGACACTTGACAACAATACAAGTATCAAAAAATGCGTCAAAAATTAGTGTTCAAATAGCAAAGTTCAATCGGTAAGAATCTTGCGATAGGTACACTATGGTGTAAACTTTAGTTTACAATTTACCACGTGTCATTACCATTTTGGACAGTTTAAATTTCAAACAGTTTTCCCATCCAAATGACACTTGAAAACAATGCAAGTATCAAACAATGCGTCAAAAATCAGTGTACAAATAGCAAAGTTCAATCGGTAAGAACTTGCTACATGTACACTATGGTGTAAACTTTAGTTTATAGTTTGCCACGTGTCATTACCCTGTTGGACAGTTTAAATTTCAAACAATTTTTCAATCCACTTGATACTTGACAACAATACAAGTGTCAAACAACGTGTTGAAAATCAGTATACAAATAGGAAAGTTCAATCGGTAAGGACCTTGTTATTTGTACACTGTGGTGTACACTTTAGTTAACACTTTGCCACATGATATAACCCTGTTGGACATTTTAAATTTGAAATAGTTTTCCCATCCATTTGATACTTTACAACATTGCAAGTGTCAAACAACATGTCTAAAATCAGTGTACAATTAGCAAAGTTCAAACAGTAAGAACCTTGGTACATGTACGCTGTAGTGTACACTTTAGTTTACATTTACTCTACTGGACAGTTTAAATTTCAAACAATTCTTCTATCCAATTGACACTCGACAACAATGCAAGTGTTAAACAACGTGTCGAAAATAAGTGTATAAATAGCAAAATTCAATCGGTAAGGACCTTGCCACATGTACACTATGGTGTACATTTTAGTTTGCACTTTGCCACGTGACATTACTTTATTATACAGTTTAAATGTCAAACAATTTTTCGACCCAATTGACACTTCACAACAATACAAGTGTCAAACAACGTGTCGAAAATTAGTGTATAAATAGCAAAGTTCAATCGGTAATGTAACGCCCTGACCCCTAGTGGACAGGAACGCTACTTACTTTACTTAGCTTAACCGGTGGTTTAGTAACAAGTGTATACGTTTTAGTGGAAGCTTACATCTTCGGATAATAATTTAAATAACAATACTTCAAATGCTTTAAACAAAAACACTGAATCATTTTTCAAAACAACAAAATGTAATTTATTTGAAGAAAACATAACTTGTTCTCGCATTCTGCATTATTCAAAACTTTAATGAAATAACATGACAGCAATGCAACTGCCAAACAACGTGTCAAAAATTAGTGTACAAATAGCAAAGTTCAATCGGTTAGAACCTTGCTACAAGTACACTTTAGTTTACACATTGCCCGTGACATTCCCCTGTTGGAGAGTTTGAATATCAAATAGTTTTTCCATCCAATTGACACTTGACAACAATTCAAGTGTCAAACAATGTGTCAAAAAGTAGTGTACAAATAGCAAAGTTCAATCAGTATGAACCTTTCCACATGTGTAGTTTTGTTTACACTTTACTACGTGATGTTACCCTGTTGGACAGTTTAAATTTCAAACAGTTTTCCCATCCAATTGACACTTGACAACAATGAAATAGTTTTCCCATCCAATTGACACTTGACAACAATGCAAGTGTTAAACAACATGTCAAAAATCAGTGTACAGATAGCAAAGTTCAATCGATAAGAACCTTGCTACATGTGCACTATGGGGTACATTTTAGTTTACACTTTGCCACGTGACATTACCTTGTAGGTCAGTTTACATTTCATACAGTTTTCCCATCCAATTGACACTTGATAACAATGCAAGTGCCAAACGACGTGTTAAAAATTAGTGTACAAATAGCAAAGTTCAATCGGTAAGAACTTGCTACATGTACACAATGGAGTACACTTGATTTTACACTTAGCCACGTGACTATATGCTGTTCGACAGTTTTAATTTCAAATAGTTTTCACATCTAATTAACACTTGACAACATAGCAAGTGTTAAAATACGTGTTGAAAATTAGTGTATAAATTGCAAAGTTCAATCGGTAAGGACCTTATTACATGTACACTATGGTATACACTTTAGTTTACACTTTGCCACGTGACATTACCTAGTTGGACAGTTTAAAATTCAAACAATTTTCAATCCAATTGACACTTGACAACAATGCAAGTGTCAAAAAATGTGCCAAAAATCAGTGTACAAATAACAAAGTTCAATCGGTATGAACCTTGCTACATGTACACTTTTGTGTACACACTTTGCCACGTGATATTACCCTTGTGGACATTTAAATTTCAAATAGTTTTCACATTCAATTGACACCTGACAAAAATGAAAGTGTCAAACAACGTGTCAAAAATCAGTGTACAAATAGCAAACTTCTAATGAAAATAACCTTGCTAAAAGTACGCTATGGTGTACACTTTAGTTTACACTTTGCCACGTGACATTACCCTGTTGGATTGTTTAAATTTCAAACAGTTTTCCCATCCAATTGACACATGACAATGATGCAAGTGTCAAACAACGTTTCAAAAATCAGTGTTTAAATAGCAAAGTTCAATAGTAAGAACCTTGCTACATTTACACTATGGTGTACACTTTAGTTTATACTTTGCCACGTGACATTACCCTATAGGACAATTTAAATTTCAAACAGTTTTCCTATCCAATTGACACTTGACAACAATGCAAGTGTCAAACAACGTGTCAAAAATCAGTGTTCAAATAGCAAATTTCCATAGGTAAAAACCTTGCTACATGTATACTATGGTGTACACTTTAGTTTGTATTTTGCCACGTGATATTACCCCATTGGAAAGTTTAAATTTCAAAAAATTTTCCCATCGAATTAACACTTGACAACAATGCTAGAGTCAAAAAGCGTTTCAAAAATTAGTGTACAAATAGCAAAGTTCAATCGGTGAGGACCATGGTACATGTACACTATGGTGTACACGTTAGTTTACGCTTCGCCACGTGACATTACCCTGCTGGACAGCTTAAATTTCAAATAGTTTTTCGCTCCTATTGACACTTCACAACAATACAAGAACAATGTGTCAAAAATGAGTGTACAAATAGCAAAGTTCAATCGGTAAGAACTTGTTTCATGTACATTATGGAGTACACTTTAGTTTACACTTTACCAAGTGACATTACCCTGTTGGAGAGTTTAAATTTCAAACATTTTTTCCATCCAACTGACACTAGACAAAAATGCAAGTGCCAAACAATGTGTCAAAAATCAGTGTACAAATAACAAAGTTCAACCGGTAAGAACTTGCTACATGTGTACTATGGAGTACACTTTAGTTTTGCAGTTTGCCACGTGACATTACCCTGCTGGACAGTTTGAATTTCAAACAATTTTTACATCCAATTGACACTTGACAGCAATACAAGTGTCAAACAATGTGTCAAAAATCGATGTACAAATAGCAAAGTTCAATCGGTAAGGACCTTGCTACATGTATGTGACGCCCCGAACTTACGCTTCGAGGGTCACGTACTAAACATAATAGCTTCTGCTTTTGGTACATGTAAATACTCTTAAATAAAAGTGTTACATGTGAAAAACTTATTTTCAACTTGGTAAAATAATTCTTATAAAATTTGATGGCCGATAAAAGTGCATGTCGACCAGGAATTATGCTTCACATAGACGGCCTCGGCACTGTCAAGATTAGTTGGGGCAGCAAGTTTGACAATTTTTATAAAATTCATCCCAACTCCGTTTTCTATGAAATTTGTGGCCTTAGAAAGATAATCTCAAGTAGTTTTCTAGGTTAAAATATGAAAATTTTCAAAGATCATATGATATAGACGTTTTACTGAAAACAGTGAAGTATTACATAGGAAATCCAGATTGACCTTTAGACGTTAAAACCTTGATAACTCAGGCCATAGATATCCAAATTGAGTGATTCCTTCGGCCATATTTAGAAAGCTCAAAGAGGAAAACAAACATATTTTTAGAATTTCAAATGGACATTTATAAAGTTAGAAACATCATTTTGAAATTGACTCCAGAAACTGTCCCGTTTCTGCCTTTTATCTCTTGCAAGGAAAATAAACTACAAAAATGTCTCTTAACATAACATGAAAGATATAATTACAAAATTTACTATTAATACCATAATACATCATGTCATGTTCATATTTTTACATAATACCATAAAAAAAATAGATGAAAAAACTGTCATCGAACAAAACACACAAAAGATCATGGATCTGAAAATTTAGCATAACATACTATGAGTATAAGAAATACTCAGTAAGATACCATGCTTGGATTTTTATCATGATAATACCACACAAAAGAATACAATCAAACCCATACTTGCATATTCCGGCTTGCCGGTGCCCTTCGGACTTGTCCTAAGGCATAAATAGATATCTAACTTTGTGGACTTATCCACCATAATCATATTATGGTTTTTCATGCATAACTTAAGCATAAATATTACCATGAAAATCATAACTCTTAAGCATGAAAGTATCTTACCGTAAAACTTGATGATCTTTGTTTGAAAAGTAAGTTGAAAGTGTTAAGCTCACTTCTTTTTCTTCCTTCCTTAAATTTCGGTTTTTGGCTCTCTTTTCAAATGTATAAGTGTTTTGTAGAAATGAAAGAAATCTCTTTCTCTATGGCATGGATATGGATATATTTATACTTGTATAAGAGGATAAGTATAAAAAGATATTTTTTTTTTATTAATTGTTGTGGCCGACTTTGACCCTTTTTTTTTTTTTTTATACTTGTACGCTTGTTTAATCTATGATCCAAATGTATGGTGGTGATGGATAACAAGTGGGGTTGATTATAAGTAATTAGTAGCCTAAAGACCTATATTTGCAAAGGAAATCTCTAATCTTCCAACTAATATAATCCAACCCTCTATCTTTCATTATTAGCAAATGTATCCTAAATCTAAACTTATATCCAACTTACATATCCAAAAATTGTAGATCGTAAATTAATTTAATCATTTGGTCAATTGAAGTCCTAACAAAATAATCGACCACATTCAATTTCAAACTTGACTTAAGTTTCGACTAACTAATAATCACTTCATGTATACGCAACATTTAACACCTCATGCTTGTAGTCATTAGCTATCTCTAACATTAACCACTACAAAAGTGGTGTCCCCTTTTCTTATGGCCAAAAATAGTATTGAAAGTTAAATCGCCATCTTAAAGAAATTTAAATCAGCATAAAATTTTGGAGTATTACAATGTATACTATTGTATACATTTTAGTTTACACTTTGCCTCGTGACATTACATTGTTGGACAGTTTAAATTTCAAATAGTTTTCCCAACCAGCTGACACTTGACAACAACGCAAGTGTCAATCAACGTGTTAAAAATCAGTGTACAAATAGCAAAGTTCAATCGGTAAGAACCTTGCTACAAGTACATTATGGTGTATACTTCTATTTACACTTTGCCACGTGACATTACCCTGTTGGACAATTTAAATTTTAAACAATTTTCCCATCCAATTGACACTTGACAGCAATGCAAGTGCCAAAAAAAATGTCAACTATCAGTGTACAAATAGCAAAGTTCAATCGGTAAGACCCTTGCTACATGTACACTATGGTGTACATTTTAGTTTACACTTTGCCACGTGACATTACCCTGTTGGACTGTTTAAATTTAAAATAGTTTTTCCATCCAATTGACACTTGACAACAATGCTAGTGTCAAACAACATGTCAAAAATCAGTGTACAAATAGCAAAGTTCAATCGGTAAGAACCTTGCCACATATACACTATGGTGTACACTTTAGTTTACACTTGACCACATGACATTACCCTGTTGGATAGTTTATATCTCAAACAGTTTTTCCACCCAATTGACACTTGATAAGAATGCAAGTGTCAAACAACTTGTCAAAAATCGGTGTTCAAATAGCAAAGTTCAATCGGTTAGAATCTTGCTACATGTATACTATGGTGTACACTTTAGTTTACAATTTGCCACGTGAATTTCCCTACTTGAAAGTTTAAATTTCAAACAATTTTCTCATCGAATTGACACTTGACAACAATGCAAGTGTCAAAACAGCGTGTCAAAAATCAGTGTACAAATAAAAAAGTTCAATCCGTAAGGACCTTGCTACGTATACACTATGATGTACACGTTAGTTTACGCTTCGCCGTGTGACATTACCCTATTGGAAAGTTTAAATTTCAAATAGTTTTCCCATCCTATTGAAACTTCACAACAATGCAAGTCCCAAACAACGTGTCAATAATCAGTGTACAAATAACAAAGTTCAATCGGTAAGAACTTGCTTCATGTACACTATGGAGTACACCTTAGTTTACACTTTACCACGCGACATTACCCTGTTGGAAAGTTTAAATTTCAAACAATTTTGCCATCAAATTGACACTAGACAAAAATGTAAGTGCGAAACAATGTGCTAAAAGATAGTGTACAAATAGCAAAGTTCAATCGGTAAGAACTTGCTACATGTACACTATGGAGTACACTTTAGTTTACACTTTGCCATGTGACATTACCCTGTTGGACAGTTTAAATTTCAAACAATTTTCACATCCAATTGATACTTGACAACAATGCAATTGTCAAACAACATGTCAAAAATCAGTGTACAAATAGCAAAGTTCAATCGGTAAGGACCTTGCCACATGTACACTATGGTATACACTTCAGCTTACACTTTGCCACGTGACATTACCCTATTGGACAGTTTGAATTTCAAGTAGTTTTCCCAACCAACTGAGACTTGACAACAATGCAAGTGTCAAACAACGTGTCAAAAATCAGTGTTCAAATAGCAAATTTCAATCGGTAAGAACCTTACTACATGAATACTATAGTGTACACACTTTAATTTACACTTTACAACATGACATTACCCTGCCGAAAATTTTAAATTTACTACAGTTTTCCCATCCAGTTGACACTTAATAACAATGCAAGTGTCAAACAACGAGTCAAAAATCAATATACAAATAGCAAAGTACAATCAGAAAGAACCTTGGTGCAAGTACACTATGGTGTATACTTTAGTTTACACTTTGCCACGTGACATTACCCTGTTGGACAATTTAAATTTCAAATAGTTTTCCCATCCGATTGACTCTTGATAACAATGCAAGTGTCAAATAACGTGTCAAAATCAGTGTACAAATAGCAAAGTTCAATCGGTAAGACTCTTGCTACATGTACACTATTGTCTACATTTTAGTTTACACATTACCACGTAACATTACCATGTTGGACTGTTTAAATTTCAAACAGCTTTCCCATCCAATTGATACCTGACAACAATGCTAGTGTCAAATGACCTGTCAAAAATCAGTGTACAAATAATAAAGTTCAATCGGTAAGAACCTTGCTACATGTACACTATGGTGTACACTTTAATTTACACTTTGCCACATGACATTACCCTGTTGGATGGTTTAAATTTCAAATAGTTTTCCCATCCAATTGATACTTGACAACAATGCAAGTGTCAAACAACATATCAAAAATCGGTGTTTAAATAGTAAAGTTCAATCGGTAAGAACCTTGCTACATGTATACAATGGTGTAAACTTTAATTTACAGTTTGCCACGTGACATTACCCTGTTTGAAAGTTTAAATTTCAAACAATTTTCCCATGAATTGACACTTGACAACCATGCAAGTGTCAAACAGCGTGTCAAAAATCAGTATACAAATAACAATGTTCAATAGGTAAGGATCTTGCTACATGTACACTATGGTGTACACGTTAGTTTAAACTTCGCCACATGATATTACCATATTGGACATTTTAAATTTCAAATAGTTTTCCCATCCTATTGACACTTCACAACAATGCAAGTGCCAAACAACGTGTCAAAAATTAGTGTACAAATAGCAAAGTTCAATTGGTAAGAACTTGCTTCATGTACACTATGGAGTACACTTTAGTTTACACTTTACAACGTGACATTACCCTGTTGGAGAGTTTAAATTTCAAACAGTTTTCCCATCTAATTAACACTCGACAAAAATGCAAGTGCCAAACAACGTGTCAAAAATCAGTGTACAAATAGCAAAGTTTAATTGGTAAAAACTTGCAACATGTACACTATGGAGTACACTTTAGTTTACACTTTGCAACGTGACATTACCCTGCTGGACAGTTTAAATTTTAAACAATTTTCACATCCAATTGACACTTGACAATAATTCAATTGTCAAACAACGTGTCAAAAATCAGCGTACAAATAGCAAAGTTCATTCGGTAAGGACCTTGCCACATGTACACTATGGTATACACTTTGGTTTACACTTTGCCACGTGACATTACCCTATTGGAAAGATTAAATTTCAAATAGTTTTCCCAACCAACTGACACTTGATAACAATGCAAGTGTCAAACACCGTGTCAAAAATCAGTGTACAAATAGCAAAGTTCAATCGGATGTATACTATGGTGTACAAACTTTAATTTACACTTTGCAACGTGACATTACTCTGCTGGAAAATTTAAATTTCATACAGTTTTCCTATCCAATTGACACTTGACAACAATCCAAGTGTCAAACAACATGTCAAAAATCAGTGTACAAATACCAAAGTACAATCGGAAAGAAACTTGCTACAATTATACTATGGTGTGTACTTTAGTTTACACTTTGCCACGTGACATTACCCTGTTGGACTATTTAAATTTCAAACATTTTTCCCATCCAATTGACACTTGACAACAATGCTAGTGTCAAACAACGTGTCAAAAATCAGTGAACAAATAGCAAAGTTCAATCGGTAAGAACCTTGCTACATCTACACTACGGTGTACACTTTAGTTTACACTTTGCCACATGACATTACCCTGTTGGATAGTTTAAATTTCAAACAGTTTACCCATTCAATTGACACTTGACAACAATGCAAGTGTCAAACAACGTGTCAAAAATCAGTGAACAAATAGCAAAGTTCAATCGGTAAGAACCTTGCTACATGTACACTACGGTGTACACTTTGCCACATGACATTACCCTGTTGGATAGTTTAAATTTCAAACAGTTTACCCATTCAATTGACACTTGACAACAATGCAAGTGTCAAACAACGTGTCAAAAATCAGTGAACAAATAGCAAAGTTCAATCGGTAAGAACCTTGCTACATCTACACTACGGTGTACACTTTAGTTTACACTTTGCCACATGACATTACCCTGTTGGATAGTTTAAATTTCAAACAGTTTACCCATTCAATTGACACTTGACAACAATGCAAGTGTCAAACAACAGGTCAAAAATCAGTATTCAAATAGCGAAGTTCAATCAGCAAGAACCTTGCTACATGTATACTATGGTGTACAGTTTAGTTTACAGTTTGCCACGTGTTATTACCCCATTTGAAAGTGTAAATTTCAAACAATTTTCCCATCGAATTGACACTTGAAAACAATGCAAGTGTCAAACAGTGTGTCAAAAATCAGTGTACAAATAACAAAGTCCATTTGGTAAGGACCTTGCTACAGGTACACTATGGAGTACACTTTAGTTTACGCTTCGCCAGGTGGTATTACCCTATTGGACATTTTAAATTTCAAATAGTTTCCCCATCCTATTGACACTTCACAACAATTAGAGTGCCAAACAACGTGTCAAAAATCTGTGTACAAATAGTAACGTTAAATCGGTAAGAACTTGCTTCATGTGAGACAATTTAAATTTCAAATAGTTTTCTCATCCAATTGACACTTGACAACAATGCAAGTGTCAAACAACGTAACAAAAATCAGTATACAAACAGCAAAGTTCAATCGGTAAGAACCTTGCTACATGTACACTATGGTGTACATTTTAGTATACACTTTGCCATGAGACATTACCCTATTGGATAGTTTAAATTTCAAAGAGTTTCTCCATCCAATTGACACTTGACAACAATAGAAGTGTCAAATAATGTGTCAAAAACTAGTGTACAAATAGCAAAGTTCAATCGGTATGAACCTTTCAACATGTACACTTTAGTTTACGCTTTACCACGAGACATTATCCCGTTGGAGGTACAAATAGCAAAGTTCAATCGGTAAAAATCTTGCTACATGTACACTATGGTGTACACTTCAGTTTACATTTTACCACGTGACATTACCCTGTTGGAAAATTTAAATTTCAAATAGTTGTCCCATCCAATTGACACTTGACAACAATGCAAGTGTCGAACAACGTATCAAATATCAGTGCACAAATAGCAAAGTTCAAATGGTAAGAACTTGCTACAAGTACACTATGGAGTACACTTTAGTTTACACTTTGCCACGTGACATTACCCTGTTGGACAGTTTAAATTTCAAACAATTTTCACATCCAACTGACACTTGACAACAATGCAAGTGTCAAACAACGTGTCAAAAATCAGTGCTCAAATAGCAAAGTTTAATCGGTAAGAACCTCGCTACATATACACTATGGTGTACACACTTTAATTTACACTTTGCAACGTGACATTACTCTGCTGGAAAGTTTAAATTTCATACAATTTTCCCATCCAATTGACACTTGACAACAACGCAAGTGTCAAAACAACGTGTCAAAAATCAGTGTATAAATAACAAAGTTCAATCGGTAAGAACCTTGCTACATGTATACTAAGATGTACACTTTAGTTTACAGTTTGCCACGTGACATTACCCTGTTTGAAAGTTTAAATTTCAAATAATTTTCCCATCGAATTGACACTTGACAACAATGCAAGTGTCAATCAGTGTGTCAAAAATCAGTATACAAATAACAAAGTTCAATCGGTAAGGACCTTGCTACATGTACACTATGGTGTACACGTTAGTTTACACTTCGCCAGATGACATTACCCTATTGGACATTTTAAATTTCAAATAGTTTTCCCATCCTATTGACACTTCACAACAATGCAAGTGTCAAACAACGTGTCAAAAATCAATGTACAAATAGTAACATTCATTAGGTAAGAACTTGCTTCATGTAAACTATGTAGTACACTTTAGTTTACACTTTACCACATGACATTACCTTGTTGGAGAGTTTAAATTTCAAACAGTATTCCCAATCCAATTGACACTTGACAACAATGCAAGTGTCTAATAATGTGTCGAAAATCAGTGTACAAATAGCAAAGTTCAATCGGTAAGAACGTTGCTATTTGTACACTATGGTGTACAGTTTAGTTTACATTTTGTCACGTGACATTACCCTATTAGACAGCTTAAATTTCAAACAGTTTTCTCATCCAATTGACACTTGACAACAATGTAAGTGTCAAACAACGTATCAAAAATCAGTGTACAAATAGCAAGTTCAATCGGTAAGAACCTTGCTACATGCACACTATGGTGTACATTTTAGTTTACACTTTGCCACAGGACATTACCCTATTGGATAGTTTAAATTTAAAACAATTTTTTCATCCAATTGACACATGACAACAATGCAAGTGTCAAATAATGTGTCGAGAACCAATGTACAAATAGCAAAGTTCAATCGGTATGTACCTTTCAACATGTACACTTTAGTTTACACTTTACCACGAGATATTACCCTATTGGACAGTTTAAATTTCAAACAGTTTTCCCATCCAATTGACACTTGACAACAATGCATGTGTCAAACAACGTGTCAAAAATTAGGGTACAAATAGCGAAGTTCAATCGGTAAGAATCTTGCTACATGTACACTATTGTGTACACTTTAGTTTACATTTTACCACGTGACATTACCCCATTGGAAAGTTTAAATTTCAAACAGTTGTCCCATCCAATTGACACTTCACAACAATGCAAGTGTCAAACAACGTATAAAAAATCAGCGCCCAGATAGCAAAGTTAAAATGGTAAGAACTTGTTACATGTACACTATGGAGTACACTTTAGTTTACACGTTGCCACGTGACATTACCCTATTGGACAGTTTAAATTTTAAACAATTTTCACATCCAATTGACACTTGACAACAACACAAGTGTCAAACAACGTGTCAAAAATTAGTATACAAATAGCAAAGTTCAATCGGTAAGGACTTTGCTACATGTACTCTGTGGTATACACTTTAGTTTACACTTTGCCACGTGACATTACCCTATTGGACAGATTAAATTTCAAATAGTTTTCCCAACTAATTAACACTTGGCAACAATGCAAGAGTCAAACAACATGTCAAAAATCAGTGTACAAATAATAATGTTCAATCGGTAAGAACCTTGTGACATGTTCACTATGGTGTACACACTTTAGTTTACACTTTGCCACGTGACATTTCCCCACTGGGCAGTTTAAATTTCAAATAGTTTTCCCTGGCAATTCACCTAATAGCAATGCAAGTGTCAAAAAATGTGTCAAAAATTAGGGTACAAATAGAAAAGTTCAATTGGAAATAACCTTGCTACAAGTACACTATGGTGCACACTTTAGTTTACACTTTGCCACGTGACATTACCCCTTTAGACAATTTAAATTTCAAATAGTTTTTCCATCCAATTGACACTTGACAACAATGCAAGTGCCAAACAACGTGTCAAAAGTTAGTGTACAAATAGCAAAGTTCAATTGGTAAGGACCTTGCTACATGTACACTGTGGTGTACAATACCCTGTTGGACAGCTTAAATTTCAAACATTTTTCCCATCCAGTTGACACTTGACAACAATGCTAGTGCCAAACGACATGTTAAAAATAAGTGTACAAATAGCAAAGTTCAATCGGTAAGAACTTGCTACATGTACACTATGGAGTACACTTTAGCTTACACTTTATTTCGTGACATTACCCTGTTGGACAGTTTAAATTTCAAGTAGTTTTCCCATCCTATCGACACTTGACAACAATGCAAGTGTCAAACAACGTGTCAAAAATCAGTGTACAAATAGCAAAGGTCAATTGGTAAAGACCTTGTTACATGTACACTATAGTGTACACTTTACTTTACACCTTGCCACGTGACATTAACTTGTTGGATAGCTTAAATTTCTAGTAGTTTTCTCATCCAATTGACACTTTGACAACAATGCAAGTGCCAAACGACGTGCCAAAAATCAGCGT
>NW_019262451.1:0-8399 GCF_002742605.1 Olea europaea var. sylvestris | reverse complement strand
ATTAGACAATTTAAATTTTAAATAGTTTTCCCATCCAATTGGTACTTGACATCAATACAACTGTCAAACAATGTGTGAAAAATCAGTGTACAAATAGCAAAGTTCAATTGGTAAGACCCTTGCTACATGTAGAGTATGGTGTCCATTTTAGTTTACACTTTGCCACGTGACATTACCGTCTTGGACTGTTTAAAGTTCAAATAGTTTTTCCATCCAATTGACACTTGACAATAATGTAAGTGTCGAACAACGTGTCAAAAATCAGTGTACAAATAGCAAAGTTGAATCGGTAAGAATCTTGCTACATGTAAACTATGGTGTACACCTTAGTTTACACTTTGCCATGTGATATTACCCAACTGGGCATTTTAAATTTCAAACAGTTTTTCCATCTAGTTGACACCTAATAGCAATGCAAGTGTCAAACAACGTGTCAAAAATCAGTGTACAAATAGCAAAATTCAATTGGAAAGAATCTTGTTACAAGTACACTATGGTATACACTTTAGTTTACACTTTGCCACGTGACATTACCCTATTGGACAATTGAAATTTCAAATAGTTTTCGCATCCAATTGACACTTGCCATCAATGCAAGTGACAAACAACGTGTGAAAAACCATTGTACAAATAGCAAAGTTCAATCGGTAAGACCCTTGCTACATGTAGACTATGGTATACATTTTAGTTTACACTTTTCCACGTGACATTACACTCTTGGACTATTTTAATTTCAAACAATATTTCCATCCAATTGACACTCGACAATAATGTAAGTGTCGAACAACGTGTCAAAAATCAGTGTAGAAACAGCAAAGATCAATTGATAAGAACCTTGCTACATGTACACTATAGTGTACACCTTAGCTTAAACTTTATCAAGTGACATTACCCTGTTGGACAGTTTAAATTTCAAACAGTTTTCCCATCCAATTGCACTTGACAACAATGCAAGTGTCAAACAGCATGTCAAAAATCAGTGTACAAATAGTAAAGTTCAATTGGTAAGGACCTTACTACATGTACATTATGTTGTACACTTTACTTTACACTTTGCCACGTGACATTACCCTATTGGACAGTTTAAATTTATAATAGTTTTCCCATCCAATTGACACTTGACAACAACGCAAGTGCCAAACGACATGTCAAGAATCAGTGTACAAATAGCAAAGTTCAATCGGTAAAAACTTGCTACATGTACAATTTGGAGTATACTTTGGTTTACACTTTGCCTCGTGATATTACTCTGTTGGACATTTTAAATTTCAAATGGTTTTCACATCCAATTGACACTTGACATCAATGCAAGTGTCAAACAACGTGTTGAGAATTAGTGTACAAATAGCAAAGTTCAATCAGTTTGGTCCTTGTTATATGTACACTATGGTAGATACTATAATTTACACTTTACCACGTGACATTACCCAGTTGGACATTTTAAATTTAAAACAGTTTTCACATCCAATTGACACTTGACAACAATGCAAGTGTCAAACAACATGTCAAAAATCTGTGTACAAATAGCAAAGTTCAATCAGTAAGAACCTTGCTACATGTACAGACTTTAGTTTACACTTTGCCACGTGACATTACCCTGCTGGACAGTTCAAATTTCGAACAATTTTTCCATCTATTTGACCCTTGAATACAATGCGAGTGTCAAACAACGTGACAAAAATCAGTGTTCAAATAGCAAAGTTCAATCGGAAATAACCTTGCTACATGTACATTATGGTGTAAACACTTTAGTTTACACTTTGCCACGTGACGTTACCCTGCTGGACAGTTTAAACTTCAAATAATTTTCCCATCCAATTGACACTTGACAACAATGTAAGTATCAAACACCGTGTCAAAAATTAGTGTTCAAATAGCAAAGTTCCATCAGTAAGAACCTTGTTACATGTACAGACTTTAGTTTACACTTTGCCACGTGATATTACCCTGTTGGACAGTTCAAATTTCAAACAATTTTCCCATCTATTTGACACTTGAATACAATGCGAGTGTCAAACAACGTGTCAAAATTTAGTGTTCAAATAGCAAAGTTCAATCGGAAATAACCTTACTACATGTACACTATGGTGTACGCACTTTAGTTTACACTTTGCCACGTGACGTTACCCAGCTGGACAGTTTAAATTTCAAATAATTTTTCCACCCAATTGACACTTGACAGCAATGCAAGTGCTAAACAACATGTCAAAAATCAGTGTACAAATAGCAAAGTTCAATTGATAAGAACCTTGCTACATGTACACTATGGTGTACACACTTTAGTTTACACTTTACCATGTGACATTACCCCACTGGACATTTTAAATTTCAAACAGTTTTCTCATCTAGTTGACACCCGATAGCAATGCAAGTATCAAATAACGTGTCAAAAATCAGTGTACAAATAGCAAAGTTCAATCGCTAAGACCCCTGCTACATGTACACTATGGTGTACAGTTAAGTTTACACTTTGCCACATGACATTACCTTGTTGGACTGTTTAAATTTCAAATAGTTTTCCCATCCAATTGACACTTGACAACAATGCAAGTGTCAAACAACGTATCAAAAATTAGGGTACAAATAGCAATGTTCAATCGGTAAGAACTTGCTACTAGTACACTATGGAGTACACATTAGTTTACACGTTTCCACGTGACATTACCCTGTTGGGCAGTTTAAATTTCAAACAATTATCACATCCAATTGACACTTGACAACAATGCAGGTGTCAAACAACGTGTCAAAAATCAGTGTACAAATAGCAAAACTCAATTGGTAAGGACCTTGCTACATGTACACTATGGTATACACTTTAGTTTACATTTTGTCACGTGATATTACCCTATTGGACAGTTTAAATTTCAAATAGTTTTCCTAACCAATTGACACTTGATAACAACGCAAGTGTCAAACAATGTGTCAAAAACAAGTGTACAAATAGCAAAGTTCAATCGGTATGAACCTTTCAACCTGTACACTTTAGTTTACACTTTACCACGTGACATTACCCTATTGTACAATTTAAATTTCAAATAGTTTTCCCATCGAATTGACACTTGACAACAATGCAAGTGTCAAACAACGTGCCTAAAATCAGTGTACAAATAGCAAAGCTCAATCTGTAAGAACCCTGCTACATGTACACTCTGGTGTACACTTTAGCTTACACTTTGCCATGAGACATTACCCTGTAGTTCAGTTTAAACTTCAAATAGTTTTTCCATCCAATTGACACTTGACAATAATACAAGTGTCAAACAACGTGTCAAGAACTAGTGTACAAATAGCAAAGTTCAATCGGTATAAACCCTTCAACATGTACACTTTAGTTTACCCTTTACCACGTGACATTACCCTGTTGGACAGTTTAAATTTCAAACAGTTTTCCCATCCAATTGACACTTGACAACAATGTAAGTGTCAAACAACGTATTAAAAATCAGTGTACAAGTAGCAAAGTTCAATCGGTAAGAACCTTGCTACATGTACACTACGGTGTACTCTTTAGTTTACACTTTACCACGTGACATTACCTTATTGGGCAGTTTAAATTTCAAACAGTATTCCCATCCAATTGACACTTGACAACAATGCAAGTGTCAGACAACGTGTCAAAAATCAGTGTACAAATATTAAAGTTCAACCGGTAAGAACTTTGCTATTTGTACATTATGGTGTACACTTTAGTTTACACTTTGCCACGTGATATTACCCTGTTGCACATTTTAAATTTCAAATAGTTTTTCCGTCCAATTGATACATAAAAACAATGCAAGTGTCAAATAACGTGTTAAAAATTAGTGTACAAATAGCAAAGGTCAATCGGTAAGAACCTTGCTACATGTACACTATGGTATACACTTTTGCTTACACCTTGTCATGTGACATTAACCTATTTAAAAGTTCAAATTTCAATCAATTTTACATTCGAATTAACACTTGAAAATAGTGCAAGTGTGAAACAGCATGTCGAAAATTAGTGTACAAATAGTAAAGTTCAATCGGTACGGGCCTTGCTACATGTAAACTTTAGTTTGCACTTTACCACGTGACACTACCTTGTGGGACAGTTTAAATTTCAAACAGTTTTCCCTTCCAATTGACACTTGAAAACAGTGCAAGTGTCAAACATCGTGTCCAAAATTAGTGTACAAATAGCAAAGTTCAATATGAAAGAAACTTGCTACAAGTACACTATGGTGTACACTTTAGTTTACACTTTGCCACGTGACATCACCTTGTTGGATAGTTTAAATTTCAATCAGTTTTCCCATCCAATTAATAATTGAAAATAATGCAAGTGTTAAACAACTTGTTAAAAATTAGTGTACCAATAGCAAAGTTCAATCGGTAAGAACCTTGCTACGTATACACTATTGTGTACACACTTTAGTTTACACTTTGCCATGTGACATTACCCTGTTAGATAGTTTAAATTTCAAATAGTTTTACCATCTAATTGACACTTAACAATAATGCAAGTGTCAAACAACGTGTCGAAAATCAGTGTACAAATAGTAAATTTCAGTCAGTATGAACCTTTCAACAAGTACACTTTAGTTTACACTTTACCACGTGATATTACCCTGCTGGACAGTTTAAATTTCAAACAGTTTTCCCATCTAATTGAAACTTGACAACAATACAAGTGTTAAACGACGTGTCAAAAATCAGTGTACAAATAGCAAAGTTCAATCGGTAAGGAACTTGCTACATATACAATATTGTGTACACTTTAGTTTACTCTTTGCCACGTGACATTACCCTATTGCACAGTTTAAATTTCAAATAGTTTTCTCATCCAATTAACACTTGAAAACAATCCAAGTGTCAAACAATATGTCAAAAATCAGTGAACAAATAGCAAAGTTAAATCGATAAGAACCTTGCTACATGTACACTATTGTGTACACTTATGTTTACACTTTGCCAGGTGACATTAACCGATTAGATAGTTTAACTTTCAAACAATTTCCCATCGAATTGACACTTGCCAAGAATGCAAGTGTCGAACAGTGAGTCACAAATCAGTGTACAAATAGCAAAGTTCAATCGGCAAGAACCTTGCTACATGTAAACTGCAGTGTACACTTTAGTTTACACTTTGCCACGTGACATTACCCTGTTGGACAGTTTAAATTTCAAACAATTTTCCCATCCAATTGACACTTGACAACAATCCAAGTGTCAAACAATGTGTCAAAAACCAGTGTAAAAATAGCAAAGTTAAATCGGTAAGAACCTTGCTACATGTACACTATTGTGTACACTTATGTTTACACTTTGCCAGGTGACATTAACCGATTAGACAGTTTAACTTTCAAATAATTTCCCATCGAATTGACACTTGATAACAATGCAAGTGTCAAACAGTGTGTCACAGATCAGTGTACAGATAGCAAAGTTCAATCGGCAAGAACCTTGTTACATGTACACTGCAGTGTACACTTTAGTTTACCCTTTGCCACGTGACATTACCCCGTTGGACAGGTTAAATTTCAAACAGTTTTCCCATCCAATTGACACTTGACAATAATGCAAGTGTCAAACAACGTGTCAAAAACCAGTATACAAATAGCAAAGTTCAAAAGGTAAGAACCCTGCGACATGTACAGTTTACCAAGTGACATTACCTTGTCGGACAGCTTAAATTTCAAATAGTCAAAAATCAGTGCCCAAATAGCAAAGTTCAATCGGTAAGAACCTTGCTACAAGCACACTAAGGTGTACACTTTAGTTTTCATTTTGTCACGTGACATTACCTTGTTGCACAGTTTAAATTTCAAACAGTTTTCCCATCCAATTAACACTTGACAACAATGTAACTATCAAACAATGTGTCAAAAACCAGTATACAAATAGCAAAGTTCAAAAGGTAAGAGCCTTGCAAAATGTACAGTTTACCAAGTGACATTACCATGTTGGACCGCTTAAATTTCAAATAGTCAAAAACCAGTGCACAAATAGCAAAGTTCAATCGGTAAGAACCTTGCTACATGTACACTAAGGTTTACACTTTAGTTTTCATTTTGTCACGTGACATTACCTTGTTGGACAGTTTAAATTGCAAACAGTTTTCCCATCCAATGGACACTTGACAACAATGCAAGTGTAACAATGTGTCAAAAATCAGTGTACAAATAGCAAAGTTCAATCGGTATGAACCTTTCAACATGTACAATTTAGTTTACACTTTACCACGTGACATTACCTTGTTGGACAGTTTAAATTTCAAACAGTTTTCCCATCCAATTGACACTTGACAATAATCCAAGTGTCAAACAACGTGTCAAAAATTAGTGTACAAATAGCAAAGTTCAATCGGTAAGAACCTTCCTACATGTACACTACGGTGTATACTTTAGTTTACACTTTACCACGTGACATTACCCTGTTGCACAGTTTAAATTTCAAACAGTTTCAAGTGTCAAACAATGCGTCAAAAATCAGTGTACAAATTGCAAACTTCAATCGGGAAGAACCTTGCAACATGTACACTGTGGTGTACACTTTTGTTTACACTTTGCCACGTGACATTAACTTGTTGGACAGTTTAAATTTCAAACAATTTTCCCATCGAATTGACACTTGACAATAATGTAAGTGTCAAACAGCGTGTCAAAAATCTGTGTACAAATAGAAAAGTTGAATCGGTGAGGACCTTGCTACATGTACACTATGGTGAACACTTTAATTTACATTTTGCCACATGACATTACACTATTGGAAAGTTTCAATTTCAAATAGTTGTCCCATCCAATTGACACTTGAAAACAATACAAGTGTCAAACAACGTGTCAAAAACCAGTGTACAAATAGCAAAGTTCAATCGGTATGAACCTTTCAACATGTACACTTTAGTTTATAATTTACCACGTGACATTATGCTGCTGGACAATTTAAATTTCAAGCAGTTTTTCCATCCAGTTGACACTTGACAACAATGCAAGTGTCAAACAACGTGCCTAAAATCAGTGTACAAATAGCAAAGTTCAATCTGTAAGAACCTTGCTATATGTACACTCTGGTGTACACTTTAGTTTACACTCTACCACGTGACATTACCCTCTTGCACAGTTTAAATTTGAAACAGTTTTTCCATCCAATTGACATTTGTCAACAATGCAAGTGTCAAACAACGTGTCAAAAATCAGTGTACAAATAGTAAAGTTTAATCGGTAAGAAGCTTGCTACGTCTACACTATGGTGTACACTTTAGTTTACACTTTGCCACATGACATTACTCTGTTGCACACTTTAAATTTCAAATAATTTTCCCATGCAATTGACACTTGAAAACAATGCAAGTGTCAAACAACGTGTCAAAAATCAGTGTACAAATAGCAAAGTTTAATAGGTAAGAACCTTGCTACATGTACACTATGGTGTACACTTTTGTTTACACTTTACCACCTGACATTAACCGGTTGGACAGTTTAAATTTCAAATAATTTTTCCATTGAATTGACGTTTGACAACAATGCAAGTGTCAAACAACGGGTCGAAAATCAGTATACAAATAGCAAAGTTTAATCAATAAGGACCTTGCTACATGTACACTATGGTGTACACTATAATTTACACTTTTTCACGTGACATTATCCTATTGGACAATTTAAATTTCAAACAGTTTTCCCATCCAATTGAGACTTGACAACAGTGCAAGTGTCAAACAATGTGTCAATGATCAGTGTATAAATAGTAAAGTTAAATCGGTAAGAACCTTGCTACATGTACAATATGGTGTACACTTTTGTTTACATTTTGACACGTGACATTACCCTGTTCGCCAGTTTAAATTTCAAACAGTTTTCCCATCCAATTGTCACTTGACAACAATGCAATTGTCAAACAACGTGTCAAAAATTAGTGTACAAATAGTAAAGTTCAATCGGTAAGAACCTTGCTACATGTACACTATGGTGTACACTTTAGTTTACACTTTGCCACGTGACATTACCCTGTTACACTGTTTAAATTTCAAATAATTTTTCCATCCAATTGATACTTGAAAATAATACAAATGTCAAACAATGTGTCAAAAATTAGTGTACAAATAGCAATGTTCAATCGTTAAGAACCTTGCTACATGTACACTATGGTGTACACTTTAGTTTACACTTTGCCACGTGACGTTAACCTGTTGGACAATTTAAATTGCAAATAATTTTCCCATCGAATTGACACTTGACAACTATGCAAGTTTCAAATAGCGTGTCGAAAATCAGTGTACAAATAGAAAAGTTCAATCAGTAAGGACCTTGCAACATGTACACTATGGTGTATACTTTAGTTTACACTTTATCACATGATATTACCCAGTTGTACATTTTAAATTTCAAATAGTTTTCCCATCCAATTGACAGTTGACAACAATGCAAGTGGCAAACAACGTG
>NW_019262450.1:0-1002 GCF_002742605.1 Olea europaea var. sylvestris | reverse complement strand
GGCACTTTATCCAAATTGATCACTTCTTTCACATTTAATATTTATAGTATAAATATCTAACAATATAAACCATTTGAGGGGCTTTTTTCTATTTTTATTTGGTTGTTGGGAATGCTAAGTTTAGTATTGAATTTTTAATTTTTTGGTGGAAGAATTGGGAGTGTTAGGAGGCTGAGTATGGCTACCATGATTATCCTTATTCCTACTCACAGACACTAGCCTGGTGCATATAGAGACTAAGAATAGAAGGATTGATTGAAGAGCAAAGCTACACTTAGAGAAATGGTGGCTAAAGAATTGGTATAGAACACACACATGCAGGGGTGTTTGGGTTATTTTTAGCAATATTTTAATACACATGGGGTCCACCATCTTGTGAGTGTATGTAATCTTTATGTGAAAAATTGTTCTATACATCCGAATTTTTCCTTGATTGAAAAGGATAAGGAAGATGGGGACAAGTTTCTATGCCCACAGAAAAAGAACCATACTTGTTGATGCCCTATTTGAACATTTTTTATGTTTTAAATGTGGGACGATTGAACATGGTATTAACATCGATTAAAATTTTAAGCCTGTTATTCATACAAGCTTGGTGACAGACTAAAAAAATAGGGGCTAAGTGTTGACCTACGATGACTTCTCATTTTGATTATAACAAACAAATTATGTTTATTACTAACAATTGTATTTGAGTGATTATAGAAGCTATGACAAACGTAGTAAATCGAAGACAAAAGGTTGCTTTTAAAGCTTTCGCAAAAATTAAAGAAAGTATAAGCCAAGCTACACAACAAGTCAACAAGCACTTCATCAAGTCAAACTATGAAGAAATTAGACTTAGACACTTTGATTTCAAATGTAAAGGTAAAACACTTTAGTATTTGGCAAATACGTTATTTGAAGCTCAAAAAAGTTTCTTTACACAACAAACACGATTTTTTGTATAACTAATTTTTTAAGGCATGAACCTAATTATACAATTTAAGAAATATCAAAAAT
>NW_019262449.1:0-1002 GCF_002742605.1 Olea europaea var. sylvestris | reverse complement strand
GGTCGGTGATTCTGGCGAAGCCAGCTAGGGCGGCCACCCTAACTGGCCAACAGCTACATCCGCCACCGAAGTAACAAACTTATTTATAATTTAATCTAAATAGGCCTCTTGGGTTATTGTTATTGACTTATGAGTTCATGTTTTGATTATAACAAACAAATTGTTTTTATTTCTAACAATTGAATTTGAGTCTTAATAGCTATAGTTGCAAAGTTTGACAATTGAACATAAAAGGATCGCTATCAAAAGACTCGCATTGAACAATCAATAAAAAATCAATATGGAAGCCTAGCATACACATCAAATCACTCGAAGACAAAAGAGCTTCAATAGTCAAAGATCGAATGTATTAGATTTAGATGTTTCAGATTCCTATGTAACGGTAAAATATTTTAATCGTTAGCAATGAATCGTTAATATATTAAAGAATGAAATTTTTTACACAGGAGAAAAAATTTCTTCATAAAAACACTTACGTAAAAATTATTTTTAAAATATAAGTATTTCAACTTGATGTTCAAACTCTTTACAATATCACTTACCTTGAAAAAACAAAGTGAACAAGTTATTCAAAAGCCTACATTTTTCAAAATAATGAAGAATGAATAATTCGAAAAATCTGTTCAAATGGACGTTCGATTTATTCAACGGTCACTTTTTTAATCGTTCTAGATTTTGACGCACAATGGCTAATTTGATTGTCTGGTTCAGGATACAAAAATTCGGATGAGTTGTCCAATTAGTCAGAAAGTTTGGAGTTTTGACTACTATAAATACCATTTCACTTTGCATTATTATGAGATTTTCAAGAGCATCAAAGTGAAATATTTTAGAATTCTTTAAGCTTTCCTTTGTATTCATTTCATTTATTTCTTCATATCAAAAATTTTAATTGATTTAAACTCTTTAGTCATCGTATTCACCAAAGTTTTTTATCTCTCTTTTTGTACTTAACTTATTTCTATCATTCATAGAAGAGTGATATTTTGAAAAAAAAAAAAA
>NW_019262448.1:0-1002 GCF_002742605.1 Olea europaea var. sylvestris | reverse complement strand
TTATGGGCCCAAAACGGACACCGTGTGCAAAAATTACGCTCAATTCTTCGTACGCCGACTATCCAAGCCTTCCAAATATAAAACTGCTCAGTCTTTCCAAAAAATGGCCGAAATCCTTCATACGTCACGATGAAGTGGTGAGTTCAATCCAAAACGGTCGCTATATTTCCGAAAATTACTCATGGGCCCAAAACGGACACCGTGTGCAAAAGTTACGCTCAATTCTTCGTACGCCGACTATCCAAGCCTTCCAAATATAAAACTGCTCAGTCTTTCCAAAAAATGGCCGAAATCCTTCATACGTCACGATGAAGGGGTGAGTTCAATCCAAAACGGTCGCTACGTTTCAAAAAGTACTTATGGGCCCAAAACGGACACCGTGTGCAAAAGTTACGTTCAATTCTTCGTACGCCGACTATCCAAGCCGTCCAAATATAAAACTGCTCAGTCTTTCCAAAAAATGGCCGAAATCCTTCATACGTCACGATGAAGGGGTGAGTTCAATCCAAAACGGTCGCTACGTTTCAAAAAGTACTTATGGGCCCAAAACGGACACCGTGTGCAAAAGTTACGTTCAATTCTTCGTACGCCGACTATCCAAGCCGTCCAAATATAAAACTGCTCAGTCTTTCCAAAAAATGGCCGAAATCCTTCATACGTCACGATGAAGGGGTGAGTTCAATCCAAAACGGTCGCTACGTTTCAAAAAGTACTTATGGGCCCAAAACGGACACCGTGTGCAAAAGTTACGTTCAATTCTTCGTACGCCGACTATCCAAGCCTTCCAAATATAAAACTGCTCACTCTTTCAAAAAAATGGTCGAAATCCTTCATACGTCACGAAGAAGTGGTGAGTTCAATCCAAAACGGTCGCTACGTTTCAAAAAGTACTTATGGGCCCAAAACGGACATCGTGTGGAAAAGTTACGCTCAATTCTTCGTACTCCGACTATCCAAGCCTTCCAAATATAAAATTGCTCATTCTTTCGAAAAATGGCCGAA
>NW_019262447.1:0-1002 GCF_002742605.1 Olea europaea var. sylvestris | reverse complement strand
GAGGCGCAAACCCGGGATCACGGGATTTTAGCCAAATTCCTTCATTTGGGACTCCGTATAATTAATTTTCGTATTAATTATGTCCGGTTGAAGAAGTGCTGGAAGGAAAATTAACAAAGAAAAGCCGCACCAAGGGCAAATTCGTCATTTGTCACGACAGTGTTGAAATCTGCCGAAATTTTGCAGGGTGATTGGAAACGGCCCGCGAAATTGGACTCAGGGCACAGACCCGAGATCATGGGATTTCATCCAAACTCCTTCATTTGGGACTTCGAATAATTAATTTCTATATTAATTATGTCAGGTTGAATAAGTGCTGGACGGAAAATTAATAAAAAGAAACCGCAACAGGGGCAAATTTGTCATTTATCGCGACGGCGTCGAAATCAGCCGAAATTTTGCAGGTTGATTGGAAACGGTCCGCAAAATTGGACTCGGGGCACAGACTCGGGATCAAGGTATTTTAGCCAAACTCCTTCGTTTGGGCCTCATAATAGTTAATTTTCTTATTAATTATGTCTGGTAGAAGAAGTGTCGGACAGAAAATTAACAAAGAAAAACCGCACCAGGGGCAATTTTGTCATTTTTCACGACAGTGTCAGAATGGGCCGAAATTTGGCAGGTTGACTGGAAACGGCACGAGAAATTGGACTCGAGGCATAGACCCGGGATCATGGGATTTTAGCTAAATTCCTTCGTTTGGGCCTCCGAATAATTAATTTCCTTATTAACTATGCCAGGTTGAAGAAGTGCAAGACAGAAAATTAACAAAGAAAAACTGCACCAGGGGCAATTTTGTCATTTATCGCGACGGTGTCGAAATCGGCCGAAATTTGGCAGGTTCATTGAATGGCCCGCGAAATTGGACTGGGTGCACGGACCCGGGATCACGGGATATTAGCCAAATGCCTTTCGTTTGGGCCTCCGAATAATTAATTTCCATATTAATTATGTCAGGTTGAAGAAGAGCTGGACAGAAAAATTAACAAAGAAAAGCCGTAC
>NW_019262446.1:0-1002 GCF_002742605.1 Olea europaea var. sylvestris | reverse complement strand
ATTTCATGTCAAGTTACTTAAAATACTATGTAGAAATGATTATGTCTTGCATCAAAGTCATGTTTATGGTAAAGAATGAATTCTGTTCAAGTTCACTTATCGAAGTCATTTGGAGTGTTCCTATAGCTTAACGTGATCGTTGTATTTTGGGAGATGATTGCTGAAAAATTGTTAGCACCGATGTGGGGCAAATTCATCTTAAAGATCAAGTATCAAACACTTGCCTCGACCAAAAATTCATCACTTGCATATTTCTTCCTTCATTTTCTGATTTCTCTTAATTATGGTTTGATTTCAAAAACTGATCAACATTATTTACATGTTCGTTCTGCGAGGTTTGATTCAAAGAATAAATTATTTTCGTTCAAAAGTCAAAAGAGATGAATCCATATTCATGTATTCAAATTTGGTAACTTTTATGTTTTGTTTCTCAAATCCTATTTCGGTAAGTCGAAATTACGTTTCGATTGTATGCAAATAAAATGTATGCTTTTGTAAATATAATTTGCACATTATCGCTGTTATTCTCAACAATCTTAAGATGAGTTTTGTGTTTGTTGTGCATTGTATATTATGTTTTGAATCTGCCAACCATACTACTCACTTAAAGGAACAAATTGGGTTCTGTTCAAAAACTGCAATTTGAAATTCTGGCATATTTGTATCATAAAATGGAAATAAAATTTGAACCTGTGTGTGCATGGGAACCCACTATTATGTGAAAATACGAATGGTGATGTTTGAAGATAACTATAGAGTTTCCTTCATCTTTGCATATACATTTTTCTTTAAGCATGTGCAGATTTCTACATGCTTCTGGTAATATATTTCATGAAAATATTTGGAAAGACAGATGACATGTGTGACTATAAATATTCGGAAAGACAGATGGCATGTGTGACTATAATTAAATGCATATGTAGCTACAATTTGAACCAATGGACTTACGGTTGACATTCTGCCATACTTTGAACATTCTAGTTTGTGAAATTTTTCTGCTAG
>NW_019262445.1:0-1002 GCF_002742605.1 Olea europaea var. sylvestris | reverse complement strand
TTTTTTTCTATGCTTTATTTATAGTTGTTTGGTTCTAATAAATGTCAGGCTTCCTTAAAATAATTTCTCAATATTTGGATGGAGTAGAAGCATTAGATGATTCATAAAAAGTCACAGTAGTTAGGTATTATTTTATTTAAATTTTTTATTCATTATTTTATATCATTTAACTATAATAAATGAATTCATATGCTATATTTTTATATTTATGAAGAGAATCAATCATGTATTGCAATTATAAATGGACACCATTAGTATCGACTAAGAGTTTAAAATATTTATATCATTTTGTTGCATTATAATGATTATAATTATATAATTTGATTTGTAATTTTTTAACAGACAATTTATATTTTAAT
The DNA here is from genome assembly GCF_002742605.1 of Olea europaea var. sylvestris. NCBI lineage: Eukaryota > Viridiplantae > Streptophyta > Magnoliopsida > Lamiales > Oleaceae > Olea > Olea europaea. The sequence goes on along the minus strand of NW_019262445.1, from coordinate 643 downwards.
GTAAAATTTTAGATTAATATTTATGATTTAACTTATTTAATATATATATTAATTTTTTCTTTATTAAACCGTGGTTTTAAATCAAAACAAATCGAAAAAAATGGCTTGGATTAGTTTGGTTTAGAAACCGAAGTGGTTTGATTTGGTTTGAAAAAATTCCAAAATATTTTAAATGATTTGATTTGAAAAATTGTCTCAAACCGTCCAAATTGAACCTTGTTCACCCCTAATCTGAGGCCATTGTCTTATGCTAAGGTATATAGGCTGCCGTTTACGATGTGCTCTGTAGTAAAATATCAGCTTCCGTTTCTCAAACATTGCTATTCTTCATCTTTATGCGTTCTAGCTCTCGTCATGACATCCGTATACCCTAAAGATGGTCGACAGTGGTGGCTCGCAAATTTTAGATTTCGGGTGACAATTTTGGTGGTGCATGGTGAGAAGTTTAAAAATTAGAAGTGAGGGTTCTGGAGGAATTTTCAAAAATAATGCTTAAGAATTAAAATATAAAAAAAAGAAAAGAAAAGGAAGGATTAATATTTGGAAAAAGCTCGGAGTACACGAAATTCTTGTCAAAATTTCTACAGATGCTGTGGTGGCAGCATCTAATTCGTCCTTTTTTTTCTTTTTTCTTTTTTTTTTT
>NW_019262444.1:0-1002 GCF_002742605.1 Olea europaea var. sylvestris | reverse complement strand
TCCTCTCATTTTGTTTACCCGAAGTTCATATTGAGCAAGAACATCACATATTTCATTTTTGAGATTCGATGTAGTATTACTGAATCTTTTGATTGCAAAGAAACGTTCTATCAAACTACCATGACTATTCAAAAACTTCAAGATAATGGCCATGTGCTCTCAATTAGATGCATCTTGTGTTTTGTCAACAAGAATGCAACAGCATTCATCCCCAACTTCCTGTCTAATCATCTATCGTACTCTATTGACCATAATATGCAAAATTTCTTTTTGAAAGGTTGGAGCAATGTATTGGGCATTTTGTGGTGCATTTTCCAAAAACACTCTACTAACATCTAGATTCAAATCTGCTGCGTACTTTATTAGTTGTATAAAATTTCCATGATTACGTGAAGATGGAGATTCATCATTACCTCTGAACCCTAAACCTTGAAATGCTAGCCATCGAACACTTTTAATTGAAGTCATTATACGTAAACGACGTTTTCATATTTTCGCTTTCAATACAATATTCATTACCTTGTCAATATGCTGAGACGGTCTGATTAAATCTTTAGCTCTAGTTTCACATAGTTTATGATATGTTGAATTAGCATGAACAAGAAATGCACATTTATTTCCATCTTCCACCCTCTTCGATTTATTATATCTTTCAGTAACCAATCCCGAATAGGCAGAGAATTACACTCTTTCTGAAAAAGAAAACAGTAAAAGCAATATGTCTTTTCAGTTGTAGGAGAATACTCCAACCATGGAAATTTTGTGAATCATTTTTTTTGAAAGCGACGAGCTTGTTTTTTTCCTTCTATCCTTGGATACTCCTCAAGCTTCAACTGATAAGGTCCAACTATTATATATGCAATTCTAATCTCATCTTGTAGATTGGTAGGATGTTCAAACATTTGCTTTCTTTTTCCCGGATCCCTTTCAATACTAGTACATGATTGCAATTCCGGAGTTGGAACTGACGAATGTTCAATTTTTGAAGCTGGATTTGGAGGA
>NW_019262443.1:0-1002 GCF_002742605.1 Olea europaea var. sylvestris | reverse complement strand
CCCCCCTAAGTCAAGACTCAAAATAGTATTTTTTTGTCATGCTTAATAGCAGAAAACTCCCAATCTATTTTTTGTCTGCTTGTCTTTCAGGACTGTGGGTGCAAAAAGTGAAGGGTAAAATCTGTAACTAAGTTAAGGATTGGGTTCCCAACTGCAATTTTTCCTAATAATATTGATGAATCGTTGTTGAATTGCTGACTCGAGTAGAAAGTGATGGTGCAAACCAGACTTTCACATAATAATATACTATGCCAAATGACAATATTGAATCCATCTATTTGTCGTTTAGGATTGTTGGTGCAACAAATAAAAGGTACAATCTACAACTAAGTGAAATATTTGAGACCTCAATTGCAATTTTCCCTAATAATATTGATGGCTAATTGTTGAAATGCTGACTCAAGATGATGGTATAAACCATGTATTCACGTAATAATATATTATGCCAAATAAAAACATTTAAAATAGATATCAATATTAAGTTTTATCTTCGGGGACAAGTTGCAATTAAATTATTTATGAACTTTAATATTAATTATTAACAGTCGGGCAATGGAGGGTTGATTTCATAATCACACTAATTAATTATAATTATCTCTTTATAAAAAGAATAGAATAGTGTTCAATGATTTCCATTAAACTATTCCTGTGTTCCTAAATGCATTATGGATTTCATAATCACCCAGATTAAAATATAAAAATAATAGGTTAGTGCTGAACATTTCCAACTAATCCGCGTCCATATATGCATAGTTTATTTCTCAATCACCATGATTAAAGCTCTTAAAATTTTCTCCATTTCACACTTTGAAAGGCATGAAAGTTATATATTGAGTAGGGCATCTCAAAGTAATACTCTAAATAGGAATCACCTCCATATAATTATAAATAATTTTGTTCCCAATTTGGGAAATTATAAATAAAAATAATAAATTATATATTTTCTAGGTTCCGTTTTAGTAATAGTTATCCGTATAATGCAAATATATATATATATATATA
>NW_019262442.1:580-1002 GCF_002742605.1 Olea europaea var. sylvestris | reverse complement strand
TGACAGGTAGATCGAAAACAAAAATCGCGCCGGGTCAATTTCGTCTTTTTCCGCGACTGTGTTGGAATGGACTTAAATTTGGCTGGTTGATCGTAAATAAAAATCGCGCCGGGGGCAATTTCGTCATTTGTTGCGACTGTGCCGAAATGGGCTAAAATTTGACTTTTTGATCAGAAATAAAAATCGCGCCGGGGGCAATTTCGTCATTTTTCGCGACTGTGCCGAAATGGGCTAAAATTTGACTGGTTGATCGGAAACAAAAATCGCGCCGGGAGCAATTTCATCATTTTACGCGACTGTGTCTGAATGGGCTTAAATTTGGCAGGTTGATCGGAAATAGAAATCGCGCCGGGGGCAATTTCGTCATTTTTCACGACTGTGTCGAAACGGGCTAAAATTCGACAGATAGATCGGAAAAAAAA
>NW_019262442.1:0-543 GCF_002742605.1 Olea europaea var. sylvestris | reverse complement strand
GAACGCACCAGGGGCAATTTCGTCATTTGTTGCAACGGTGTTTGAATGGGCTGAAGTTTGGTAGGTTGATCGGGAACAAAAATCGCACCAGCGTAATTTCGTCATTTGTCACGAGGTGTCGGAATGGGCTTAAATTTGACAGGCTGATCGGAAACAAAAATCGTGCCGTGGGCATTTTCGTCATTTTACGCGACTGTGTCGGAATGGGCTTAAATTTGGCAGGTTAATCGGAAATAAAAACCGCGCCGAGGGCAATTTCGTCATTTTTCGCGAATGTGCTGAAATGGGCTAAAATTTGACTGGTTGATCGGAAACAAAACCGCGCTGGGTCAATTTCGTCTTTTTCGCAACTGTGTCGGAATGGGTTTAAATTTGGCAGGTTGATCGGAAACAAAAATCTCGCTAGGGGCAAATTCGTCATTTTTCACGACTGTGTCGAAATGGGCTAAAATTTGACTGCTTGATCGGAAACAAAAAAATGCCGGGGCAATTTCGTCTTTTTACGCGACTGTGTCGGAATGGGCTTAAATTTGTCAGGTTTAT
>NW_019262441.1:0-1002 GCF_002742605.1 Olea europaea var. sylvestris | reverse complement strand
AGCATAACATTCAACCTGAGACTCCTTACTCTCTCCACAAGGGACTTGTTCATCCTTTCTAACTAACCATTCTACTATGGGATATTGTGTATTGTGAAGTGTCTCTTATCCTATATTGCTCAAGAAATTCCCAAAAATTTAAAATCTGTGTTCTCAATCACATTGTTTGATCTCAGTCACTTTACCTTTCTCTCTGTTTGGTTTTCCACCACAGCTTTACACACTTTGAACTTCTCAAAAGTTTATGACTTGTGCAGCGTGAAATACACCCAAACCTTTTCAAAAAAAAAAATTATCAATAAAAGTTACGAAGTATAAATGTCCATCCCTTAATGGAGTCCTTCACTAGTCCCTAAACATCTGAATGAATGAAGTCAAGTATACTCTCTATCCTGTGTGTTCCCTTATTGAATTGTACCTTGTATTGCTTGCCCAAAACACAAACCCTAAAAAAGTTAAGTCTAGATGATTATATGCCCTTTAACAAATTTCTCTTGTAAAGCTCCATTGTGCTCTGCTCATCCATATGACCCAACTTCATATGCTATAATATTGTATTGTTAAAATTTAGACTTTAAAGTAGCTTTCCCACCAACAACTGTAGTGTCTATCAATCTATAAATATTACTCAATTGTTTCTGTCACCTCATCACGAGCATAACTCTCTTTGTCACCTTCATCACTCCACCTCCATATATGTCGAACATCACTTAATGTTCTAATAACACCATAAACATTATAAACTTTTATAGTTCTTATTCCAACTACTATGCTTGATGCAATAATAACCAACATGTATGTGTCAGTCCAATCCTTGTGAAGGGTCATGTGATGCAAACACACCAATTCAAGCACCATGAATCTACCAAGTGATCTGTACTAGATGAATCAGACATCATATCACCATCTCCATAATCTGAGTTGTCTTCCACCACACTCACAAATTTGGAGCTAGTATTTTTATTGTCATCATCTGCCTTCTACCTTTGAAGACATTCCCTT
>NW_019262440.1:22825-24259 GCF_002742605.1 Olea europaea var. sylvestris | reverse complement strand
AAGTGGGCTGTCTTTGTTTTGATGAAGATAACGGTGACAGTTACGACAACAGTAATGGATTTTCGGGACTGTTTTCAGATTATTGTGGCAGCGATTAATCATATACAGCAGAAGTTATTTTGATGAAGGGAGACAGTGTTTTGCTAAAGCGAACCAACTTGTACAATTGTGAGATGATATTTGTAGGGTCAAATTCCAGCAATAACCAAGGTAAACCGGGCTCAGTTTCCACAATATATCGACACAATCGCCGGTTGAGACAACACCCAAATCCACCTCCTTTGTTCCCACCTCTGGTTGCTATATATATACTCACAAAGAGTTGGCCAAGATGAAGAATAATAGATTGCCCACAAGAAATCACACAGGTTATATGAGGAGAAGAAACCGAGAATTAAAGTCACGGAGAGAGATGGAGTATTCTTCATAGTGAAGGCGAAGAGAGGCCGAAGAATATAAGCCAAAATGAGTGACTAAAAATGGTAAGTTAGGTTAGGTTAATTTAGTAGACCAAAGAGGGCTCAACTCAAGGTAATGGGCTCCAAATTAACACCATAGCCCTCCAAGTAAGTGGGACGAATCATGAGCAACACTATTAAAAATAGGTTGCTTTTAACGATCCATAGGGATGTGGGTTGGGTTGTCTCGATAATAGTGTCGACATATAAATCAATCATATGGCCAAGGCCGATTGATAATAAATAAAATCGAGGTTACATCATAGCTCGGAGGGTCATTTGACAACAAATTACCTAACAACCTCCACCTTGGTGTTAAAGGACATGCAAAAGAAAATGTCTCCCATTAGTGACACCTCTAATAGAAAAACAATAAAATTTGAAATCATTTACCTGTGCCAATGTTTAGAAGTTTCTTAAGACTTCTAAACTTTGCCAGTGGCAGTACCTTCGTCCCCATATTAGAAGGGTTGTAGTGGGTGTGGACCTTTTCAAATCTTACCACCTCTTGAGATACAATATCTCTAATGAAGTGGAGTCTAACATCAATGTGTTTAGTGCGCTCGTGAAAAATGGGGTTCTTGCACAAATGTATAGATGACTGACTATCAGAATATACTACCACATAATCATTCAAGACACATAGTTCATGAAGAAGGCCTCTAAGTCATAGAGCTTCTTTAATAGTTTCAGTGGTAGCAATATATTCTGATTCTGTAGTTGATAGTGCAACAATATGTTGTAACTGTGATTTCCAACTAACACATGAATTAGATAAGGTAAACATGTAAGACGAAGTGGATTTCCTACCATCCCTATCTCCCTCGTAATCAGCATCTACAAAACCCTTTAATTTTATACCTTCTTTATTAGCACTAAACTTTAAAAACTAAGTCACTTGCACCCTTCAAGTACTTTAATAGCCACTTCAGCGCTTCCCAATGTTTAGGGCCCAGATTAGCCATGTATCTACTGA
>NW_019262440.1:10054-14214 GCF_002742605.1 Olea europaea var. sylvestris | reverse complement strand
GAATTTGTTATTTCATTTCACAGCCTGTCACCCTACTCTCTCTCTCTAACACGCATGTAAACGAACTCGTCCACGTAGGCACAAATTTTCCCGCTCTTCGAAGTTCTTCCGTTTATATGCGTATCTACTGGACCACATCTGGAATCTTTCACGCCTTTTCGATTCCGAATATACGAAAATATACACGCAACTTCTTCTCTAATTCTCGAAAATCTCTTTGCCAAATTTGAAAATCGACATTGGAGGGAATTCTTGCACCGGTAGTTACGGTTTCCTTTTGATGATTAACAAAGCGTTTAAAGTTTCGAATATTATCACTGATTTTATGGTTTGATGAGTTGATAGATATAGATATGCATTTCAATGGTGACATAGCGAGCCTTGATGCCAAACTGTTGCAACTTCCGGAGCCGGAGGTGGCTCCTCTGACCAGCCAAGCCATTCGTGATTTCGCCGAGAAGCTTTTCGATCAGTGGCTTTCGCTTCCGGAAACAAGTAATCAAGTAAATTGTTGTTACCTCCATTTTTTATTTATTTTTCTCAAAATTTTAGTCTCTCATCTCAATGAGATGGACGCTACTAGTGTATATAAGTTGCGTACTTAATCAATCGGAGTTTCATTTTGCCTATAGAACGGATTGGATTGTCAATTAGGTTGATTTACAATGTGAGTTAATAACAAGTTTGAAAGATGAATAATATTTCGCGTGCAATGTTGTTTTGGCAGAGTGGCGAAAGCAGGGGAAATTACAAAAATAATGAGAAGCAGTCTTGGGGATTTCATAGTCTAAATAGTGATTTTTGTTTGTAGGGAATAAACTTGTTTAATTTCGGAAATGAAGGAACAATACGGAAATTATAGCTTGGTGTCCATTATATTCAAAATAGAGACAGTAGGGGAAAAAAAAAAAAAAAAAAACTCCACCTAGATTTAGCCCATGCAATTGTATGGTAAACTAAAAAAGTATTTTTTTCTTTTTTATCCTACATAGTTTGCGAGAAGGACCAGCTTGCCTATTATTCGTTGCAATCTATTTCCCATCACAACTATCTGTGAATTGCAGGTAAAATATTTGCTCTATAAAGCTAAGAGAGGTCGTTCTTTGAATGTCTCTGGAGCAGTAGACCTACCTGCTTTAGGCTCTCCCAAGAAATTAGTGAATGACCCTGGGAAAGAGGTTATACCGCAGGTCGGAGTAGTCAATATTTTGATATTGTAGTGGGAATTTTTCCAGGTTTTTCTCTCTTTGTGTGCTGCTTTTGCTGAAACTCCAATTTTAGATATTGATTTTGTGTTGACACTTGTGATGAAATGCAGTTCTATTTTCAAAATGGCCGTCCACCCTCCCAAGAATTGCTAAATGAGTGCTTGTCTAGAATCAAACAGTTTTTTTCTGCTGAAAGTAAAGGACTCCGAATCCAGGGTGAGACTTGCTAGTTGATACAACTTGTTTGTTCAGTTGCACCGTGCATAAACACTTTAAGGATCTCATTGCTATTTGTTTTGTTATCTATTCATACACCTGCAAAATCCAATATACAGATGTAAAAGAAAATGTGTACCGTTGTCTTTATGCTATTTACATTTTCATGGATGTCAGAATTTAAACTAGCTACGAAGGAAATTTGCAAGCTCCCATCATTCTTCTCCATTGCACTTTTTACAAAGATTGACGTCAACTGCACAGGCATTGTGACCAGGTAGGTATTTTGTCATTCATTATTTCCTATCCTTTGCTTTTGTCAAGATTCACCCCTTGCTGATTTTAATATTCCTTTCTCGTATGAACCCGAGTGAGAAAATATTGACTCACACGTCTCAATTTGAAAAACTCAGTTATGAGTACAATCACACTTACCGTACTTAGACTTCGTTTGACAAATTTATATATCTTTTATAAAGAGGAACAATAGTTGATCCCATAAAATGTGTAGATAATAAATGAGCAATAATTATGAATTTGTGTTTAAAATTAATGTTTGACTGAATTTATAAACCATTTATAAATTGGTTGCCAAATGGAAGCTTAACTTTTCAACTACTTTTGTTTTGAATGAGAGCCAATTGTATATGATTGCAAACTTCTAGGTTTCTATGTCCTCTCACGCATGCACACAGATGAGAAAATATTGACTCATTCTAGGCAGTTACGGGAATAAGTTAGTTTTATCAAGTGCATGTTCAATCACAATTGCCTCTCTAACCTCTCAAATACCTTGAATTAGGAAATAAGTTGCATCTGCAAAAGCAATTATTAGAATTTGATTGATTTAGAATTCCGCATGCATGGCTCCTATAATATGTGCAGTCAAGAAGTCCCCATAAGTAGTGAAAAATGGAGGGAGGCATTGCCAATATTATTGGACTTATATTTGCTATAAGTTGACCTTATTTTTGTTCGTCTGTTTTATTATGGTCAAAACATACTCTTGCATTTTATTGGTCAAATTCTATGGAACTGTATATGTCAAATTGTTTTCCCTACACTAAAGAAAAGAGAGGATAACTAATTAATTGTTCAATCTTGAAACTCCATTTCACACTTACCTTGTTTCAAACCAGTTTTGCAACGGTTCACCGCTTTTCACTTTTATTTTTTATTTTTACTCTTTCACCACAATGTTATGCCCTGATTGGTATTGATTTAAATTATATTTTAATCTAAGTTAAAGTCAAGCAATCAATATTAACTACACTTTTCATATCTCACAATTTTTCAATCACACACTTCAAATTTTTTGTTTTTTTTTTTTTTTTTATCAAAATCTACTAGCTTGTTTGGTAGAAATTTTGAAAATTGATTTTTTGACCGTTAGAGATAAAGTGAGTCATACCTGTGAAAGAATAATTTAAAAATGATGGCTGGAATATTAAAATAATGGTCAAAAAATTGATATTAATTGGTTTAAAATCTAAACGAAACAAGCACTAAGAATCTAATTTTAATTTCCACCAAACGTGTTTTATATATTATATGTGAAAAATATCGAAAACAAACGTAAAGGCATTCATTGTAGCAATAACACATTCTAAAATGAAAATATTGCCTACGAGAATCCGACACATTCGAAACACTAAGGGTCCATTTGATTGCAAAGATAGAATTGAATTGTCTAGAAAACGAATTCCAGGAAATTGATTTGTATAGATATTGTTTGCCTGAGAATTGTAAATTATTGTGTTTGATTAGTATAATTTTTCACGTGAAAAATGTTGAAATGAAAATATTTTTTGGCTTTATTTTACATGAAAATTGTCAATTAAAGGGATAGAATTTACTGATATTGGGGATGAAATTTGTTTCCATACCAAAACAATAAAATAAAATAATCAAGAAAATCATCTCTCTTTTGGTATTCGTTTGGTTTTATTTTACATGAAAATTGTTAATTAAAGGGAAATATATTTTTACAATAATTCTTAGAATTTGTTTCCATTGCCAAAAAAAAAAACGAAAAAAATGCTACAGTCATCGGGAATTCCAATTTTCACCATTTTGGTGAGAATTCCAATTCCTTGAATTGGTGGAATTTGGCTTATTGGCACTCAAGTTGGAAACTCAATTCTAGGCTAAAAAAATACTAACAAACAAGGTTAAATTGGAAGGTGGAATTCCACCGCCAATCAAATACAACCTAACATTACATTCAAAATACTCAAGTACGTGCATTGCACGAGCCAAGGCTAATAGTAAAAAAAATGTGCTCACTTATTTTGTATTGAAGAGGCTAATTTTGCACAGGATTTCATGTGTTAGTTCTGTTGAACTTGGTTAAGATACAATGATTTTGGTCAACTTTGACCAATTATTTAAGCGGGACTCATTAGTCGAACACGAGAATTGTAGGTCAAACATGTTCTATTAAACAAATAGATTATTGTAGTATGTAGTTATTTAAAACTGATTTTGGGTGAATGAAAAATTACAATCAAAAGTCAACCTGTTGAAATATTGAAATTGTTGGAAACTTGGAAAATTTTGAATGTACAGGGGAAAGCTTACATTGTCAAACCAGAGGAGAGGTGTCCACTTCTATTTGCAAAGGCAGAAACTGTGTCCCCCTGTGATTTGACTCTTTTTTTTTTCTCCTGTATGTGTGGTGCAGTCTAATTTAATAGGGTGTAATATTCTAGAAACTGTCTGATTGAAAAGTCACGA
>NW_019262440.1:0-1952 GCF_002742605.1 Olea europaea var. sylvestris | reverse complement strand
TATTATAAAACACCCAAAAGGACTAAAGAAAAACTTCAAAATCATGACTTAAACTAACATTTACAAACTGCAATCCCAACTTCTTATTTTTCTATCTCTCTTGGCTTCCTTTGTTCTCTCTTTCACTTGGGGATATATTTGGAGGTTTAAATGTCTTCTCTAAGAGATATATAAGTAGCCTCAAGGATTGGAGTCGTAAATTATGCTTAAGGATGAAGGAAAGTGTAATTAAAAAACAAGTATCCTCAAGCATGAACTGTCCAAGCAGGAGGTGGATTTATGCAGCCAACTTTGACCTTTTCCTTCCCTTAAACGGTTCCATACGTGTCTTAGAAGATGTGTATCTATTCTATAATAAGAGATAAGGGTTTAGAAGAGGTGCTGGAGTCTTAAGGTTGAAGGAATTAAATGTTAGATTGTGCTACAAACAGAATCTCATAGTTTTTACTAGAGAATCTCTTAATTGTTTGAGAACAAGGAGAAATATATTTTCCCAATTTAGACATAGCATAATTATTTTAGAAGTTTTAACCAACTTACTCGTAGAATCAATAACATTACATTTTGCCTTGGTTGCTTGCTTGTTGCCTATGTTATTTTCTACGAGATTATAACTCATAGTTATCTAGTCTATGTGAAGAGTGTTATAATATAGTGTCTATATTTTTCAAGCGGAGTGTTTCACGCGTTAGCTGGCCCTTGATCCACATAGACCAAGGGTAAACGCTCATCGTTTACGACATGAACTATTAGGATATCTGATCCAATTCGCTTTCCATGCTTTTTTGCACCTCAACGTCTGTAGGGACCCAGAAAGCCTTCGCTTTTGGTGTTCTTTAATCCAATCCTTGCTTCGTCAGCTAATACACGTACAAAATTTTCAAATATTAGGACAATCCACGATTAAAAAAAATATAAATAAATAATATATATATATATAATGGAACTTTACACATTCAACATATTTATTTTCGAAAAGCATGTCCAAGATGAGAAAGAATTTCCTTGCTTACTGTGCCCCTCCTACTTATGTGAAGATATGTAGGCATGTAGCAAGGGACATGTATTCATTTGGCTACCTCGACGATATTGCTTTAGTTAAATACTAAATACGCGTGTCTTAACTTGAAATTATCATTAAATTTGGGTAAGATATATTTATAATTAATCCCTTCTTACGCCAATGCTCACTCTATGTCGAGCTCTTTTCTTAAGCACAATTTTCAGTCTTGACCTACAATCTTATACTAAAAACAATATCAATTTAACATTTAAAATTAAGACCATTTGTTAAAAATATTTAAAATAAAAGATTAATTTGCTCAAATAAAATTTTTTAAAGTTAAATCATTCTTTGTAAATTCATTGAGGAAACGGGTTAATTGTACAAAAAAATAACTGAACTTTGGATCGTGTCATGTGGACATCACATAACTTTATAATGTGCTAAAACATCATTAAATTTTGTCAAATGATCTCTGTCCACCTCTTGTTAGGAGAAAATTTGAGTTTTTTAAAGCAATTTTTCCATGTCAAAACGTTTTTTACTACGTTAGAGGGTACCTCAAAAGTTAATAGAAAACGTTGTCATTTGGTAATTTTGTCGTTATCATGTAGGCAAATTTGTGCAACACGATGAACAGAAGTATGATGAGTGGTGGATGAAAAGTAACTTTTGAAAGTTGAGTGATGGTTACGAAGCATTTTGAAATTTAGCGATGCTTTTATGATATGATCTAAAGTACAATAATTATTTAAATAATTAACTCATTGAATTAACTACATGACTTATTTATTAACAGAACTCTAAACTGCTCAAATATGTGTGGGAATTATCAGGTCATTCTATGTTAAACAAAACAAGATTTCAAGACGGGAAAAATGTATTTGAAAATTTCGAATCAAATGCAAAAAGTAATTGGACGTAAGTGAAAAAATATAATTTTTTTTTT
>NW_019262439.1:0-1002 GCF_002742605.1 Olea europaea var. sylvestris | reverse complement strand
GGGGGTGATAAGGAAGAATTACCAACAGATTAATTCTATCCTTGACTGTAACTAATCCTATTGTTGTCAATACTGTTATTCCATCCTTATTCATTCCTGTTTTATAGGTTCACACGATTGTACACATTGTATATATAATGAGAATTATTCCCCTCAATAATCATTGAGGATTCAGTCATATCTTTGTTTCTTAAACCTATTTAGATCTAATTGTTTTTGACGTCCCTGTCCGTCCAAGGCCCATGTGACCCTCGACAAGTAGTCTTTTCCACAAACAAATTAAGAAAACAAGATCAATCGGTCACCACAAGAGCATGTCACCAATTTTAACGAGCAAATCATCCTCTATTATCCATCCATCAAGTAAAAGAGTGGATTCCTTGATCATACATCTATGATACAAATCTTTCAACTGTTTTAATTGAATGTTGCATGATTATTAGACAATTACTGTACGGTACTAAACGATGAAAGTTGAACAATGCACAGCGGTACACAAGCCTAGTCCACAAAGATTGCGTACGTCACAAAGTGGAATAATTGGTTTCATGTGACGTATCTTTATCTATAAATGATGATATCAAACCACAATATCACATTCCGTAGCCGAAAATCTTTGCTAGAGTTAATTTTTTTAAGTTGCTTTGATCAAACGGAGTCTCTTAAGATTAGACACTACATCAATGACAAGAAACTTTTAACAATCAAATCATTCATGTATAAAATCATGGGTATAATAGATTTTGAACGTCATTGGATATTATTGAGAATCAGATCGTAACTACCTTATTCTCAATTCTAGAAAGAGTTTAGTTCGATCTTGGTTCAACTTGAGTCTGTTTAACTATTACTACTACTACTATTATTATTATTGAATTGAAATTAATGTAAATATTCTGCAGATTAAACAACTTTCCAGAAATGGTCATGGACCACACATGTTGGGAATTTACTTAAACATGCACAGCGGAATTTAACAAGTTTCAATTCCCATTCAGGATT
>NW_019262438.1:0-1002 GCF_002742605.1 Olea europaea var. sylvestris | reverse complement strand
TACAAAATATAGATGCTAATGAAAATCAACATTGAAATAGAGCATGATTGGCTATGCTTAAAAGTTCACTTACAGATATGTTTGCTTATAAGTTGGTTGACAAATAAATATTCTTTACTTGATCTAGTTACAAATAAATTACTTATTTTAACACTAAGGTAAGCGTTCAGAATTCTTCAAAATTAACTTTTATTACTTTATAGTAAGATCAAAGGACTCAAAACATATATGGGAACATAAGGTTGCTTTTCCTTATTTCTTAGCCAAGCTCTGCTAAATGGAACTTCAGGATACAAGAACAAATTGCTTCAAGATCAGCAACAGTTCTAATATGATATCGTACCTAAACATTCTTTGTTCCATAATGAATTGTGTCATGATCAATTTGACATGCTGTAAAAGTTAATTGACTCTAATTCTTATAGTTGTAGAACGAATATGAAGAGAAGGACGTGAGGGGAAAAAAATGTGTTAGAAAAATGGCTTTTGATAGGTAGGTAGTAAAAATCAATATATTTAAGAACACATGAACCTTCTCATGTTGCTTCATTCGCCAACTAAGTGGTACATCATCTGCTTTTGTATAACCTCCCAATGGATGAAGCAAGAGGACAGGATTCTTATATCCCATCTCCAAAAGCCGACGGCGTGTGTCGGTCATCAATAGAGCATGGCCATTGTGCACGGGATTTCTGAGCTGGAAAGCAAACACAGCATCTGTGTTGCGTCTCAGAAACTCGTCACGGAGTTGTGAAGGGGAAAGCCGGAAGCGATCAAGACCATCATTGTACTTGATGGGTTCCATTACTTCTAAATCACCACCGATCAGCCAGTTTCCAGCAGGGGTAATAGCTTCCTCGACATAAGGTAGACCACGTGCAGTGGTACCCCAGGTTCTTGCCATTCTTTCTTCTTTGTTATGCTTGTAAATTTCAATGCTACAGTAACAATTTGATTTCAGATCAATAAGAATACCTGACGAGCAATTGTTGTACACATATC
>NW_019262437.1:0-1002 GCF_002742605.1 Olea europaea var. sylvestris | reverse complement strand
GTTTTTTTTTTTTTTTTTTTTTTTTTTTTAATTTTCCAAAATGTCCAATCTTACTTCGAAACGTGTCTATCCTGTTTTTTTACTTGTTTTTTAACTGTCCTTGTAGCATTGTTGTTGATAAAAGTACTATTAAAAGGAAAAAAGAAAAGAAAAAGATAATGGTAGCCGTATTCCGCGTAGTCATCTAGAAGTTAGATAAGGAGGCATGAATGAAAATTTTCCAATAAACCTAGTGGCATTTTCCTAAATATTATGGGATCAACTTGTGGGACTATAATTTGTTTCTATTTGAGTACATCCATCATATATTATATTCATGGGAAGACAATTTGCAAGGAACAAATCTTCTTATTAAACTAAATTGTGTACATAATTATCAACATGATCTGTACTATACATTGTATGTGGAATCAAAACAATATCGATTCATGAATAACTCATTAAATTATAAATGAAACTTAATAATTAGTTCTTGGAAGATATATATTTTATTTTGTATCCACGTAAGGAAGTAGTTCGCCTGCTAGATTGACTCATTATCGAAGCCAACAAATAGGTTAAATAATCAAAAGTTGCAGCTTTTTAGTCAATAAAATGAATCTAGAGGGCAAAGGAGATGCTAATTAAATACACGAGAGATGGGATTTTTCTTATTCTTTTGATGCGGCGCATTCGATAAGTGTTAGATTTTATGAAGATTCTTAAAATTAACGTGCTTACTTTTTGTCCGCGATGATGTTCATGCAACAATTGTTATTGTTTAATATTCATTTAAACTAAGTCACGTAATATGTGACGAGAGTCTAAATGACTTTTATCAAAGAAAGACGAAAAATGAAGAATTATAAAGTCTCGGACTAAATTGCAATTCTTCCTTTTTCTCCCTTCTTTGGGTGGTTTTCATTTCTTTTCATTAAAAGCCATTCAAACTCAAGTTTATTTTACAAAAATTAATATTTAATCCAATTCAGTATAGTAATTCTATCAATATGACTTCCAAAT
>NW_019262436.1:0-1002 GCF_002742605.1 Olea europaea var. sylvestris | reverse complement strand
CCAATAGGGAACTCACCGCGACACGCTTAGACGAGAAGGCTACAAACATCAAAAGGGCATATAAATTAACTTCATATACAAGGGGAAAGAACAAACTAAGCATTCTTGATATAACATTTCAAAAATCTGGGAAGGAGTACCTCTGTCAGAGAGCACGAGCGTTGTATAACCCTCCTTAATAGCGTTGTGAGCTTCTGAACATATCTTATTTAAGGTCTCCTCCAGACCATTCCTGTCATGATGCTTCGAGTAAGTGATATCAATAACTTTGCTTCGCCAGCCTCTGTAGTTCATCTTCTTAATTGCTTCCATCTCATCAATGGATAAAAGAGGACCTTTGAGTGACAGGCGGTGACACTGCTCTTCTGTGGTTTCTGTGAGATCGCCTTCTGGACCAACCATGCATTCCATAGAAGTAACAATCAAGTTTTAGTTAAATTTTATAAAAAGGCTAACTGTAATTAAATTATATATACATGGATTGGTTTTTTACTCTCTAAAGACATTGATAATACCGAATATTAAAAATTTCTTCATTACTTTTTATTTTTTTTAAAATGTTGAGATCCATTTTACAATTATCAACTAATGAATTGATATGACACGTTATTGGTGCTTAGTATAAGATGAGTACCAATGACGAGTCATAGCTATCCATTGGTGGACAAAGTTCTTATGAATTTTAGTATTTGATTGAAATTTATTATCCATTAATGAATTGATATGACACGTCATCGTGTTTAGTATAAGATTAGCATTGGTGCTCATTAGATCATTATATATAAATCTATAATAGTCTATCACTTGGTTATTAAAGTCTCATTTAAATATACTCTCCTGAATTCTTCTAGTAACTTTTAAGTACAAAAAAAAATACTCTCCACTTCTCATAAACGTATGAAAGAGCATAAAATTTATACATGTCACTACAACATGCAAGCCACTAGAATTTACAACTTTAGCATTTCAACATATAACTTATGGTCCAAAATGTTGTTTCAA
>NW_019262435.1:0-1002 GCF_002742605.1 Olea europaea var. sylvestris | reverse complement strand
TTTTTTTTTTTTTTTCCACTGGTATTTTTAAATGGTGAAATTTAATCATTTCTTGATTGTTTCAGATGTGCTTCAGTCCGAGCCATTGAATCTGGCTCCAAATATCACATGAGAAAATTGGTCATCTATTGGACCCTTTTTTCTCTCATTTCTCTGTTTGAACTTGCTTTCATCAAACTCATTGAGTGGTATGTTTTAGTTGGTATAATTTTCTCGTCTTTTGTAGACTTGTATTCAATACTGCATATCAAATATACACTCGCGGCCGCAGGATACAATTTCCTTGTGTTATTTCAGGATACCGCTATGGTCTTTTATAAAATTCATAGCCATTTGCTGGTTAGTTTTGCCTCAGTTTGATGGTGCTTGCTATGTTTACCAAAGGCTCGTGAATCCTTGCTCGTATGTCAATCTACGAGCTTTAGTCGGTTGGCTTTGCAGACCAAACGAGGAGCAAAGCCTTAGAACAGAAACTCTCGTGGCAGCGACAGAGAGATATATTAAAGAGAATGGTTCCGAAGCCTTTGAAAATCTTATGAAAAGCAAGATCGGCAACACATTACATGTTAGTCTAAGTGTAGCTTAAATTTTGCTAATTTCGAGCTATGTTATGTTTAATGAATTCACTGAGTAACATATTCATGCCTTAATGATCCATTTGTTTCTCTCTAAAATTAGCTGAAGTGCAAAGAGCCTGATAATTTTCAGAAAGATATCGAACAGCTGGAATCAAGAGATAAAATTGATGCAGATACTCAAGAACAGGTAAGATTAAACACTCCTCCCCTACCTGTCTCTTTATGATGCCTAGTCGTTTGGTTTTTGAAATCGAACTCCTTAAAGTGCCATTTGTTTTGTTATATTCTCAATCTAGCCAAAGTGCGAGGAACCTGAGGTTGCTCAGAAAGACATCAACGTCTTAGAACCAACGGAGAAAATTGCATCAACTCCAGAGGAACCGGTTAGATTCCTTGTCGTGGTTCTGCAGTGTTGAATTCTTGC
>NW_019262434.1:0-1002 GCF_002742605.1 Olea europaea var. sylvestris | reverse complement strand
CGCTGCAGAGAAAAATTGGGGACTGGTTTGGGGTTTTTTGGTCACTGGCAAAAAAGAAAATTTGGGGAAGGAGTTTGGTTTTTCTGGGTGATTTCGTTCTCCTCGATTTGATCTATGTAGCCAGAGCCGCTGTGTAGAGCCGTATTCTCCTTTGTAGTGGGAAAATCTGGTGGGGGTTTTGGTACAGTGGAGGTGAAGGTGGAGGTGGATACGTGCGACCAATTTAATTGTGTGCAGTGGATGTGGTAGGTAGTGGAGAAATTGGTCGGCGGGTGTACTGTACGGCGACGCTGGTCGGTAACAAGTGTCATAGTATCACCACAAGTAGAAGATGTGTGCTGATTTGTGCGAGTAGTGTGTGTGGAAGTGTGTTTGTATGGTGTTGAGGTATTTTTGTTGGGTATGTTGGTTTTTGGGTGGAGGTGGGTGTGGGTGCGGTGGTTATGGCTCTGTCGGTGTGCAGCGGCTCTGGTGGTGGGAGGTTCTTAACGGTGGCTCTGTGTGGTGTTGTCATATATTTTTGTTGGGCTTGTTGGTTTTTGGAGCGGCGGTGGTGGGACGGCGACAGTGGTGGTCGTGATGGTGTTGTGGTAGGAATAGTATTTGTGATCAAGTATTATGGTGGATTGGGATCGGGTGTTTGGTATCTGTGATCAACTATTTGGTGCCCTGACAAAATCTGTGACTTTAAAATTTGATCATTTCTCAACTAAAAAAGTAATCCGTGACCATCAAATTTGAAAGTATGTGACATGTGACCTATAATTTTTTTAAATTTGTGACCAATGACGAAAACTGTGATCTATAAGATTGATAGATAAATTGTAATCTATAATTTTTTGTTTTGTGACCAAATATTTTAATCCGTGACCTATCAAAGTTTTGATTTGTGACCAATGAATAAATATGTGATCTATAATAGTGTATATCATTAATTGTATAATTGTGACCTTACTATATTTAATTAATAAATATTTTTAATTAATACATGATTTATGAATT
>NW_019262433.1:0-1002 GCF_002742605.1 Olea europaea var. sylvestris | reverse complement strand
AATTGTGATCAAATTTCCTTAAGTTGGGGGTTGTATCTGAACTGAGGATAAAGCCTTCTTCATAATATTTATATATAAATGCCTGTGTTTAGAAACTAACTAAATAAGATTTAAGAGCAGTCTTAAGCAATTTTCTACCTTTGCTTTTGGATAAAACCTGTGTACTTAGGGGATATATTTATAGCTTTGATCAGGGCTAATTACGTATCCACGGGGTTAAAACTATTATAAACGCTGCACTGGTCAAACTTCTGAATTTGTAACACATTTTAATGATTTTAATTAGGTCTTACATGGTCGAGTGATGGAATATTAGAAGAGATATTATTATATTTATTTTTTAAATTTTGATGCTTATTTTAGGAAACATAATTTTGTTTGATTAAATAGCTTTTATAAGATATTTCTTTCTAAGAATACAATATGTAAAACCTATATAAAGGGTTATTTTGCAATTTAATAAGATAACCTTCGATAAAGAAATTAATTGATTTTATTCCCCAATTTCTCTCTAATTTCAGTCTCTTCTCTCTTTTGCCCCCTCATTTCTTTATTCTCTCTCCTTTCCCCTTCTTCTATAATTTCTGTATTGTATCCGGCATCACGAATTGTAAATTAAATTTATCGATTAATAGCTACAAACAAATTCAATATTATATTTAAAGAGAAGTACAGCAGCGGTCCCTAATATTTTTGTTTTTGCAAATTTTACCTTTACCTTCATGTTGTGCCAATGAAGGTCTCTAACATTTCATAAATATACATCTATGGTCTATCTAGACAAAAATCGTCCAAAATGCCGTCAGTTGACTAGGAAAATTCTTTGAACTATTGCTACCATGATTGTTTTATTGGATGTTGATACTTATTCGGACAGTATTTTTGGACGATTTTATTAGATGTTGATTCCTTAATTTTCTCGATCAACAAACTGTGTTTTGGACGATTTCTGTCCATATGGACCTTATGTGCATATTTATAAAAGGTTAGGAACCTCCACTG
>NW_019262432.1:0-1002 GCF_002742605.1 Olea europaea var. sylvestris | reverse complement strand
CTCCATTTTGCGCCCCAAACATTGTGTCTTCCTTGACTTGCTTGACGAGCAATCTCATAGCTTCTTTCACTTGCTTCATCCTCAATCGCGTCATCGATCCACCTTCGACGATCAACGGATCCTTCCCGTGACTTGACGCTTGAGTTGTCATGGTTGTTGAAGCACCTTAATTCATATCATCCCCTCCCTCTTCGAAAGGATTCATCCTTGAATCTGTACCTGCATCAAAAAGAGAAAGATCAGGGACATTAAAAGTAGCTGAAACATTATACTCACCATGTAAATCCACTTTGTATGCATTGTCATTGATCCTCTCGATGATTTGAAACGGTCCATCGCCTCGTGGTTGCAATTTTGACTTCCTCAGTTCTGAAAAACGCTCTTTTCTGAAATGCATCCAGATCCAATCTCCAAGCTCAAATGTAACGCGTCTTCTTCCTTTATTTTCTTTTGATGCAATCAGCTTTCCTTTCTCTTTGATCTGCATCCTGACCTTTTCATGGAGTGTTTTCACCATCTCGGCTTTTCGTTTCCCATCCAAGCTACCTCGTTCATGCACAGGCAAAGGCATTAAATTCATAGGTGTTAGTGGATTAAAACCATAAACAATTTCAAAAGGAGAAAACGAAGTAGTAGAATGTGTAGCTCGTTTATATGCAAACTCTATAAACGGTAAACACTCTTCGCATGATTTTAGATTTTTATTGATCACTATCATAAGTAGTTGAGTCATAGTTCGATTAACTACCTCAGTTTGTCCATCTGTTTGTGGGTGACAAGTTGTAGAAAATAATAACTTAGTTCCTAACTTACTCCACAGAACGCGCCAAAAATGACTCAAAAACTTCATGTCCCTATTAGACACTATACTTTTAGGTACTCCATGTAAACATACTATTTCCCTAAAGAATAAGTCTGTAATATTAGTAGCATCGTCAGTTTTATGGTATGGTATGAAGTGCGTCATCTTGCTAAACCTATCGACCACTACAAATATTGAAT
>NW_019262431.1:0-1002 GCF_002742605.1 Olea europaea var. sylvestris | reverse complement strand
AACTTCGGGTTTGTTCATTTTTGGCGAATTGCTAGTCTAATTCGATTGGAATCGAGCCAAAGAAAAGTGGTTTTTCATTTCATTATAACTTCGGGTTTGTTCGTTTTTGGCAAATTGCTAGTGTAAATCGATTGGAATCGAGCCAATGAATAGTGGCTTTTGATTTCATGATGAGTTTTTGTTTGTTCGTTTTTGGCGAATTGCTAGTCTAATTCAATTGGAATCGAGCCAAAGAAGAGTGGTTTTTCATTTCATGATATCTTCGGGTTTGTTCGTTTTAGCGAATTTCTAGTCTAATTCGATTGGAATCGAGCAAATGAAAAGTACTTTTTCATTTCATGACAACTTCGGATTTGTTTGTTTTTGGAGAATTGATAGTCTAATTTGATTGGAATCGAGCTAATGAAAAGTGATTTTTCATTTCATGATAGCTTTGGGTATGTTCATTTTTGGCGAATTGCTAGTCTAAATCGATTGGAAATGAGGCAATGAAAAAAGTGTCTTTTGATTTCATAATAACTTTGGGTTTGTTCATTTTGGAGTTTCACTAGTCTAATTCGATTGGAATCGAGCCAATGAAAAGTGGTTTTTCATTTCATGATAACTTCGAGTTTTTCGTTTTTGGTGAATTGCTAATCTAGTTCGATTGCAATGAAGCTAATGAAAAGTGGTTTTTGATTTCATGATAACTTCGGGTTTGTTCATTTTTTTGCGAATTGCAACCAATTCGATTGGAATTGAGCCAATGAAAAGTGGTTTTTGAGAATTTCTGGTCGAATTCAATTGGAATCGAGCCAACAATAAGTGGCTTTTGAATTCATGATAACTTCGTGTTTGATATTTTTTGGAGAATTGCAGTCTAATTCGTTTGGAATTGAGTCAACGAAAAGTGGCTTTTGATTTCATGATAACTTTAGGTTCGTTCGTTTTTGGCGAATTTCTATTCTAATTCGATTGGAATCGTGCCATTGAAATACGGCTTTTGATTTGGCAATAACTTCG
>NW_019262430.1:0-1003 GCF_002742605.1 Olea europaea var. sylvestris | reverse complement strand
GTTGAATGATCCAAACCAATTAAGAGAATTTCGGTGCTTCACTAATTCGAACCTTGATATTTAATTTTCATTCCAATCAGTAAACAAATTCTTTTCATACACTTCACGAAAATCTTAATTTGTTAAATCATTTGAACAAATCATCAATCTCCCTGTGAAATCGACACCCCAAATCTATGGTACAATTACCGCGTTATTCTTTGGGCTTAATCATCACGGATGAAAATTTCATAACTACAACATTTTATGAAACAATTTCCAAATCAAAATGTAATTTGGCACAACTTTGCGAATTCAATTATCCATAATCAATTTTCTACTTTCAAAGGCACAACATCTTCATCAATCTAATTGTGACCTATAAGCTAATGTGATCGTTACATGTTCTCTAATAAATGATTATGACATATAAATTGTGTGATTGTGACTTGATCTATATGTGACATGTTAGTTTGTTTTAATGTTAATTGTGACTTGGTTTGTTTTATTGTAATATGTATACCTAAGAATTTACGAGCATGTGACCTATGAATTTATGTATCTATGACGTGTTTTGTTATATAAATATAACCTACAAGCTCGTGTGATTGTAACTAGTCATGTCATGTAATTATGACTAAAGCTATATACATTCACGTGACTTACAGATTTTTGTGATTGTTACTCGATATAATGTCGGCTGGAGATTTACTATTATTTTGTTATTTTGTAGCAATGGTCTATGTTCACGATGTACTGTATGGAGGTCATAAATTAGTGTGACCTATTACAGATTCGAATTACGATATAATGCATTAATCAAGAGTGATCTATAAAATTGTATGATTGCAATTGGACATGCAAGTCACAAAAATTCCTTAGATCCAAACATCATTCAATAATGACATCACATAAAGACCAAAATTATGACCACTGAAACCAAAATTCCTTTAGTCCAAACTTCAATCGATAACCATAAGATATAACAAATCACACAGAAATAAAAATGCATATACCAAAAAAA
>NW_019262429.1:24053-24228 GCF_002742605.1 Olea europaea var. sylvestris | reverse complement strand
CGGCGCTATTTCTGTTCCCGATCAACCTGCCAAATTTGAGCACATTCCGATACAGTCGAGAAAAATGACGAAATTGCCCCCGGCGCGGTTTTTTTTCCAGATCAACCTGTCAAATTTGAGTCCATTCCGACACAGTCGAGAAAAATGACGAAATTGCCGCCGGCGCGATTTTTCT
>NW_019262429.1:22267-23747 GCF_002742605.1 Olea europaea var. sylvestris | reverse complement strand
CCAAATTTCAGCCAATTCCGACACAGTCGAGAAAAATGACGAAATTGCCCCCAGCGCGATTTTTCTTTCCGATCAACCAGTCATATTTTAGCAAATTTCGACGCAGTCGCGAAAAACGGGGCGCGATTTTTATCTCAGATCAAAATGCCATATTTCAGCCAATTCCGACACAGTCAAGAAAAATGACGAAATTGCCCTCGATGTGATTTTTATTTCCGATCAAACTGCCATATTTCAGCAAATTTCGACACAGTCGAGAAAAATGACGAAATTGCCCCTGGCCCGATTTTTGTTCCCGATCAACCTATCAAATTTGAGCCCATTCCGACACAGTCTAGAAAAATGACGAAATTGCCGCCGGCGCGATTTTTCTTTCCGATCAAACAGCCAAATTCCAGCCAATTCCGACACACTCGAGAAAAATGACGAAATTGCCCCCGGCTCGATTTTTGTTTCCGATCAAACCGTCAAATTTGAGCCCATTCCGACACAGTCGAGAAAAATGACGAAATTGCCCCCGGCGCGATTTTTATTTCAGATCAAACTGCCAAATTTCAGCCAATTCCGACACAGTCGAGAGAAATGATGAAATTGCCCCCTGCGCGATTTTTATTTCCGATCAAACTGTCATATTTCTGCCAATTTCGACACAGTCGAGAAAAATGACGAAATTGCCCCTGGCCCGATTTTTGTTCCCGATCAACCTGTCAAATTTGAGCCCATTCCGACACAGTCGAGAAAAATGACGAAATTACCGTCGGCGCGATTTTTCTTTCCGATCAAACAGCCAAATTTCAGCCAATTCCGACATAGTCGAGAAAAATGACGAAATTGCCCCGGCACAGTTTTTGTTTTACGATCAACCAGTCAAATTTTAGCCAATTCCGACACAGTCGCGAAAAATGACGAAATTACACCCGGCGCGTTTTTTTTCTCGATCAACCTGTCAAATTTGAGCCCATTCCGACACAGTCGAGAAAAATGACGAAATTGACCCGGGCGCGATCTTTATTTTAGATCAAACTGCCAAATTTCAATTAATTCCGATACAGTCGTGAAAAATGACGAAATTGCCCCCGGCGCGATTTTTGTTCCCGATAAACCTGTCAAATTTGAGCCCGTTCCGACACAGTCGAGAAAAATGACGAAATTGCCCACAGAGCGATTTTTATTTAAGATCAAACTGCCAAATTTCAGCCAATTCCGATGCAGTCGAGAAAAATGACGAAATTGCCCCCGACGCGGTTTTTGTTCCCGATAGACCTGTCAAATTTGAGCCCATTCCGACACAGTCGAGAAAAATGACGAAATTGCCGCCGGCGAGATTTTTATTTCCGATCAAACTGCCAAATTTCGGTCAATTCCGACATAGTCGAGAAAAATGACGAAATTGCCCCCGGCGCGATTTTTATTTCCGATCAACCAGTCAAATTTTAGCCAATTCCGACGCAGTCGCGAAAAATGACGAAATTGCCCCCGG
>NW_019262429.1:22043-22253 GCF_002742605.1 Olea europaea var. sylvestris | reverse complement strand
CCTGCCAAATTTGAGCCCATTCCGATACAGTCGAGAAAAATGACGAAATTGCCCCCGGCGCGATTTTTCTTTCCGATCAAACAGCCAAATTTCAGGCAATTCCGACACAGTTGCGAAAAATGAGGAAATTACACCCGGCGCGATTTTTTTCCCGATCAACTTGTCAAATTTGAGCCCATTCCGGCACAGTCGAGAAAAATGACGAAATTG
>NW_019262429.1:21296-21581 GCF_002742605.1 Olea europaea var. sylvestris | reverse complement strand
CGATCAACCAGTCAAATTTTAGCCAATTCCGACGCAGTCGCGAAAAATGACGAAATTACACCCGGCGCTATTTCTGTTCCCGATCAACCTGCCAAATTTGAGCCCATTCCGATACAGTCGAGAAAAATGACGAAATTGCCCCCGGCTTGATTTTTATTTCGGATCAAACTACCATATTTCAGCCAATTTCGACACAGTCGAGAAAAATGACGAAATTTCCCCCGACGCGATTTTTGTTCCCGATAGACCTGTCAAATTTGAGCCCATTCCAACACAGTCGAGAAA
>NW_019262429.1:0-21219 GCF_002742605.1 Olea europaea var. sylvestris | reverse complement strand
GATCAAACTGTCAAATTTCAGCTAACTCCGACACAGTCGAGAAAAATGACGAAATTGCCGCCAGCGCGATTTTTATTTCCGATCAAACTGCCATATTTCAGCCAATTTCGACACTGTCGAGAAAAATGACGAAATTGCCCCTGGCCCGATTTTTGTTCCCGATCAACCTGTCAAATTTGAGCCCATTCCGACACAGTCGAGAAAAATGACGAAATTGCCGCCGGCGCGATTTTTCTTTCCGATCAAACAGCCAAATTTCAGCCAATTCCGACACAGTCGAGAAAAATGACGAAATTGCCCCCGGCGCGATTTTTGTTTCCGATCAAACCGTCAAATTTGAGCCCATTCCAACACAGTCGAGAAAAATGATGAAATTGCCCCCGGCGCGATTTTTATTTCATATCAAATTGCCAAATTTCAGCCAATTCCGATACAGTCGAGAAAAATGACGAAATTGCCCCCGACGTAGTTTTTGTTTTACGATCAACCAGTCAAATTTTAGCCAATTCCGACACAGTATCAAAAAATGACGAAATTACACCCGGCGCGATTTTTCTTTCCGATCAAACAGCCAAATTTCAGTCAATTCGGACACAGTCGCGAAAAATGACGAAATTACACCCGGCGCGATTTTTTTCCCGATCAACCTGTCAAATTTGAGCCCATTCCGACACAGTCGAGAAAAATGACGAAATTGCCCCCGGCGCGATCTTTATTTTAGATCAAACTGCAAAATTTCAGCTAATTCCGATACAGTCGTGAAAAGTGACGAAATTGCCCCCGGCGTGGTTTTTGTTCCCGATAAACCTGTCAAATTTGAGCCCATTCCGACATAGTCGAGAAAAACGATGAAATTGCCCACGGCGCGATTTTTATTTAAGATCAAACTGCCAAATTTCAGCCAATTCCGATGCAGTCGAGAAAAATGACGAAATTGCCCCCGGCGCGGTTTTTGTTCCCGATAGACCTGTCAAATTTGAGCCATTCCGACACAGTCGAGAAAAATGACAAAATTGCGGCCGGCGCGATTTTTATTTCCGATCAAACTGCCAAATTTCGGCCAATTCCGACATAGTCGAGAAAAATGACGAAATTTCCCCCGGCGCGATTTTTATTTCCGATCAACCAGTCAAATTTTAGCCAATTCCGACGCAGTCGCGAAAAATGACGAAATTACACGCGGCGCTATTTCTGTTCCCTATCAACCTGCCAAATTTGAGCCCATTGCAATACAGTCGAGAAAAATGACGAAATTACCCCCGGCGCGATTTTTATTTCAGATCAAACTGCCGTATTTCAGCCAATTCCGACACAGTCGAGAAAAATGACAAAATTGCCCCCGGCGCGGTTTTTGTTCCCGATAGACCTGTCAAATTTGAGCCCATTCCAACACAGTCGAGAAAAATGACGAAATTGCAGCCGGCGCGATTTTTATTTCCGATCAAACTGCCAAATTTCAGCTAATTCCGACACAGTCGAGAAAAATGACGAAATTGCCGCCAGCGCGAATTTTATTTCCGATCAAACTGCCATATTTCAGCCAATTCCGACACTGTCGAGAAAAATGACGAAATTTCCCCTGGCCCGGTTTTTGTTCCCGATCAACCTGTCAAATCTGAGCCCATTCCGACACAGTCGAGAAAAATGACGAAATTGCCGTCGGCGCAATTTTTCTTTCCGATCAAACAGCCAAATTTCAGCCAATTCCGACACAGTCGAGAAAAATGACGAAATTGCCCCCGGCGCGATTTTTGTTTCCGATCAAACCGTCAAATTTGAGCCCATTCCGACACAGTCGAGAAAAATGATGAAATTGCCCCCGGCGCGATTTTTATTTCATATCAAATTGCCAAATTTCAGCCAATTCCGACACAGTCGAGAAAAATGACGAAATTATACCCGGCACGATTTTTTTCCCGATCAACCAGTCAAATTTGAGCCCATTCCGACACAGTCGAGAAAAATAACGAAATTGCCCCCGGCGCAATCTTTATTTTAGATCAAACTGCCAAAATTTCAGCTAATTCCGATACAGTCGTGAAAAGTGACGAAATTGCCCTCGGCGCAGTTTTTGTTCCCGATAAACCTGTCAAATTTGAGCCCATTCCGACATAGTCGAGAAAAATGACGAAATTGCCCACTGCGCGATTTTTATTTAAGATCAAGCTGCCAAATTTCAGCCAATTCCGATGCAGTCGAGAAAAATGATGAAATTGCCCCCGGCGCGGTTTTTGTTCCCGATAGACCTGTCAAATTTGAGCCCATTCCGACACAGTCGAGAAAAATGACGAAATTGCCGCCGGCGCGATTTTTATTTCCGATCAAACTGCCAAATTTCGGCCAATTCCGACATAGTCGAGAAAAATGACGAAATTGCCCCCGGCTCGATTTTTATTTCCGATCAACCAGTCAATTTTTAGCCAATTTCGACGCAGTCGCGAAAAATGACGAAATTACACCCGGCGCTATTTCTGTTCCCGATCAACCTGCCAAATTTCTGCCCATTCCGATACAGTCGAGAAAAAAATGACGAAATTGCCCCCGGCGCGATTTTTGTTCCAGATCAACCTGTCAAATTTGAGCCCATTCCGACACAGTCGAGAAAAATGACGAAATTGCCCCCGGCGCGATTTTTCTTTCCGATCAAACCGCCAAATTTCAGCCAATTCCGACACAGTCGCGAAAAATGACGAAATTGCCCCCGGCGCGGTTTTTGTTCCCGATAGACCTGTCAAATTTGAGCCCATTCCGACACAGTCGAGAAAAATGACGAAATTGCCCCCGGCTCGATTTTTATTTCCGATCAACCAGTCAATTTTTAGCCAATTTCGACGCAGTCGCGAAAAATGACGAAATTACACCCGGCGCTATTTCTGTTCCCGATCAACCTGCCAAATTTCTGCCCATTCCGACACCGTCGCGAAAAATGACGAAATTGCCCCCGGCGCGGTTTTTGTTCCCGATAGACCTGTCAAATTTGAGCCCATTCCGACACAGTCGAGAAAAATGACGAAATTGCCCCCAGCGCGATTTTTCTTTCCGATCAACCAGTCAAATTTTAGCCAATTCCGACGCAGTCGCGAAAAATGACGAAATTACACCCCGAGCAATTTCTGTTCCCGTTCAACCAGCCAACTTTTAGCCCATTCCGATACGGGGGCGCAATTTTTATTTCAGATCAAACTGCCTTATTTCAGCCAATTCCGACACAGTCGAGAAAAATGAAGAAATTGCCCCCGGCGCGATTTTTATTTCCGATCAAACTGCCATATTTCTGCCAATTTCGACACAGTCGAGAAAAATGACGAAATTGCCCCTGACCCGATTTTTGTTCCCGATCAACCTGTCAAATTTGAGCCCATTCCGACACAGTCGACAAAAATGACGAAATTGCCGACGGCGCGATTTTTCTTTCCGATCAAACAGTCAAATTTCAGCCAATTCCGACACAGTCGAGAAAAATGACGAAATTGCCCCCGACGCGATTTTTGTTTCCGATCAAACCGTCAAATTTGAGCCCATTCCGACACAGTCGAGAAAAATGACTAAAATGCCCCCGAAGCGATTTTTATTTCAGATCAAACTGCCAAATTTCAGCCAATTCCGACACAGTCGAGAGAAATGATGAAATTGCCCCCTGCGCGATTTTTATTTCCGATCAAACCGCCAAATTTCAGCCAATTCCGACACAGTCGTGAAAATTGACGAAATTGCCCCCGGTGCGGTTTTTGTTCCCGATAAACCTGTCAAATTTGAGCCCATTCCGACACAGTCGAGAAAAATGACGAAATTGCTCACGGCGCGATTTTTATTTAAGATCAAACTGCCAAATTTCAGCCAATTCCGATGCAGTCGAGAAAAATGACGAATGTTGCCCCCGGTGCGGTTTTTGTTCCCGATAGACCTGTCAAATTTGAGCCCATTCCGACCCAGTCGAGAAAAATGACGAAATTGCCGCCGGCGTGATTTTTATTTCCGATTAAACTGCCAAATTTCAGTTAATTCCGACACAGTCGAGAAAAATGACGAAATTGCCCCCGGCGCGATTTGTGTTTCCGATCAAACTGTCAAATTTGAGCCCATTCCTACACAGTCGAGAAAAATGACGAAATGGCCCCCGGCACGGTTTTTGTTTTCGATCAACCAGTCAAATTTTAGCCAATTCAGACATAGTCACGAAAAATGACGAAATTGCCCCGGGCGCGATTTTTCTTTCCGATCAAACCGCCAAATTTCAGCCAATTCCGACACAGTCGAGAAAAATGACGAAATTGCCCCCGGCGCGATTTTTATTTCCGATCAAACTGCCATATTTCTGCCAATTTCGACACAGTCGAGAAAAATGACGAAATTGCCCCCGGCGCGATTTTTATTTCCGATCAAACTGCCATATTTCTGCCAATTTCGACACAGTCGAGAAAAATGACGAAATTGCCCCCGGCGCGATTTTTATTTCCGATCAAACTGCCATATTTCTGCCAATTTCGACACAGTCGAGAAAAATGACGAAATTGCCCCCGGCGCGATTTTTATTTCCGATCAAACTGCCATATTTCTGCCAATTTCGACACAGTCGAGAAAAATGACGAAATTGCCCCCGGCGCGATTTTTATTTCCGATCAAACTGCCATATTTCTGCCAATTTCGACACAGTCGAGAAAAATGACGAAATTGCCCCCGGCGCGATTTTTATTTCCGATCAAACTGCCATATTTCTGCCAATTTCGACACAGTCGAGAAAAATGACGAAATTGCCCCCGGCGCGATTTTTATTTCCGATCAAACTGCCATATTTCTGCCAATTTCGACACAGTCGAGAAAAATGACGAAATTGCCCCCGGCGCGATTTTTATTTCCGATCAAACTGCCATATTTCTGCCAATTTCGACACAGTCGAGAAAAATGACGAAATTGCCCCCGGCGCGATTTTTATTTCCGATCAAACTGCCATATTTCTGCCAATTTCGACACAGTCGAGAAAAATGACGAAATTGCCCCCGGCGCGATTTTTATTTCCGATCAAACTGCCATATTTCTGCCAATTTCGACACAGTCGAGAAAAATGACGAAATTGCCCCCGGCGCGATTTTTATTTCCGATCAAACTGCCATATTTCTGCCAATTTCGACACAGTCGAGAAAAATGACGAAATTGCCCCCGGCGCGATTTTTATTTCCGATCAAACTGCCATATTTCTGCCAATTTCGACACAGTCGAGAAAAATGACGAAATTGCCCCCGGCGCGATTTTTATTTCCGATCAACCAGTCAATTTTTAGCCAATTCCGACGCAGTCGCGAAAATGACGGAATTACACCCGGCGCTATTTCTGTTCCCGATCAACCTGCCAAATTTGAGCCCATTCCGATACAGTCGAGAAAAATGACGAAATTGCGCCCGGCGCGGTTTTTGTTCCAGATCAACCTGTCAAATTTGAGCCCATTCCGACACAGTCGAGAAAAATGACGAAATTGCCGTCGGAGCGATTTTTCTTTCCGATCCAACTGCAAAATTTCAGTTAATTCCGACACAGTCGAGAAAAATGACGAAATTGCCCCCAGCGCGATTTTTCTTTCCGATCAACCAGTCAAATTTTAGCCAATTCCGACGCAGTCGCGAAAAATGACGAAATTACACCCGGCGCTATTTCTGTTCCCGTTCAACCTGCCAACTTTGAGCCCATTCCGATACGGGGGCGCGATTTTTATTTCAGATCAAACTGCCATATTTCAGCCAATTCCGACACAGTCAAGAAAAATGACGAAATTGCCCTCGGCGCGATTTTTATTTCCTATGAAACTGCCATATTTCAGCAAATTTCGACACAGTCGAGAAAAATGACGAAATTGCCCCTGGCCCGATTTTTGTTCCCGATCAACCAGTCAAATTTGAGCCCATTCCGACACAGTCGAGAAAAATGACGAAATTGCCGCCGGCACGATTTTTCTTTCCGATCAAACAGCCAAATTTCAGCCAATTCCGACACAGTCGAGAAAAATGACGAAATTGCCCCCGGCGCGATTTTTGTTTCCGATCAAATCGTCAAATTTGAGCCCATTCCGACACAGTCGAGAAAAATGACGAAATTGTCGCCGGCGCGATTTTTATTTCCGATCAAACTGCCAAATTTCGGCCAATTTCGACATAGTCGAGAAAAATGACGAAATTGCCCCCGGCGCGATTTTTATTTTCGATCAACCAGTCAAATTTTAGCCAATTCCGACGAAGTCGCGAAAAATGATGAAATTACACCCGACGCTATTTCTGTTCCCGATCAACCTGCTAAATTTGAGCCTATTCCGATACAGTCGAGAAAAATGACGAAATTGCCCCCGGCGCGATTTCTCTTTCCGATCAAACAGCCAAATTTCAGCCAATTCCGACACAGTCGCGAAAAATGACGAAATTACACCCGGCGCGATTTTTTTCCAGATCAACTTGTCAAATTTGAGCCCATTCCGGCACAGTCGAGAAAAATGACGAAATTGCCTCCGGCGCGATCTTTATTTTAGATCAAACTTCCAAATTTAAGCCCATTCCGACACAGTCGAGAAAAATGACGAAATTGCCGCCGGCGCGATTTTTATTTCCGATCAAACTTCCAAATTTAAGCCCATTCCGACACAGTCGAGAAAAATGACGAAATTGCCGCCGGCGCGATTTTTATTTCCGATCAAACTGCCAAATTTGAGCCAATTCCGACATAGTCGAGAAAAATGACGAAATTGCCCCGGCGCGATTTTTATTTCCGATCAACCAGTCAAATTTCAGCCAATTCCGACGCAGTCGAGAAAAATGACGAAATTGCCCCCGACGCGGTTTTTGTTCGCTATCAACCTGCCAAATTTGAGCCCATACCAATACAGTCGAGAAAAATGAAGAAATTACCCCCGGCGCGATTTTTATTTCAGATCAAACTGCCAAATTTCGGCCAATTCCGACATAGTCGAGAAAAATGACGAAATTGCCCCCGGCGCGATTTTTGTTTCCGATCAAACCGTCAAATTTGAGCCCATTCCGACACAGTCGAGAAAAATGACGAAATGGCCCCCGGCGCGATTTTTCTTTCCGATCAACCAGTCAAATTTTAGCCCATTCCGACGCAGTCGCGAAAAATGATGAAATTACACCCGGTGCTATTTCTGTTCCCGATCAACCTGCCAAATTTGAGCCCATTCCGATACAGTCGAGAAAAATGACGAAATGGCCCCCGGCGCGATTTTTCTTTCCGATCAACCAGTCAAATTTTAGCCCATTCCGGCACAGTCGAGAAAAATGACGAAATTGCCCCCGGCGCGATCTTTATTTTAGATCAACCTGCCAAATTTCAGCTAATTCCGATACAGTAGTGAAAAGTGACGAAATTGCCCCCGGCGCGGTTTTTGTTCCCCATAAACCTGTCAAATTTGAGCCCATTCCGACATAGTCGAGAAAAATGACGAAATTGCTCACGGCGCGATTTTTATTTAAGATCAAACAGCCAAATTTCAGCCAATTCCGACACAGTCGAGAAAAATGACGAAATTGCCGCCGGGGAGATTTTTATTTCCGATCAAACTGCCAAATTTCAGAAAATTCCGACATAGTCGAGAAAAATGACGAAATTGCCCCCGGCGTGATTTTTATTTCCGATCAACCAGTCAAATTTTAGCCAATTCCGACGCAGGCGCGAAAAATGACGAAATTACACCCGGCGCTATTTCTGTTCCCGATCAACCTGCCAAATTTGAGCCCATTCCGATACAGTCGAGAAAAATGACGAAATTGCCCCCGGCGCGATTTTTATTTCGGATCAAACTACCATATTTCAGCCAATTTCGACACAGTCGAGAAAAATGACGAAATTGCCCCCGGTGCGGTTTTTGTTCCCGATAGACCTGTCAAATTTGAGCCCATTCCGGCACAGTCGACAAAAATGGCGAAATTGCCCCCGACGCGGTTTTTGTTCCCGATAAACCTATCAACTTAGAGCCCATTCCGACACAGTCTGGAAAAATGACGAAATTGCCGCCGGCGCGATTTTTCTTTCCGATCAAACCGGCAAATTTGAGCCCATTCCGGCACAGTCGACAAAAATGGCGAAATTGCCCCCGACGCGGTTTTTGTTCCCGATAAACCTATCAACTTAGAGCCCATTCCGACACAGTCTGGAAAAATGACGAAATTGCCGCCGGCGCGATTTTTCTTTCCGATCAAACCGGCAAATTTGAGCCCATTCCGGCACAGTCGACAAAAATGGCGAAATTGCCCCCGACGCGGTTTTTGTTCCCGATAAACCTATCAACTTAGAGCCCATTCCGACACAGTCTGGAAAAATGACGAAATTGCCGCCGGCGCGATTTTTATTTCATATCAAATTGCCAAATTTCAGCCAATTCCGACACAGTCGAGAAAAATGACGAAATTGTCCCCGGCGCAGTTTTTGTTTTACGATCAACCAGTCAAATTTTAGCCAATTCCGACACAGTCGCGAAAAATGACAAAATTACACCCGGGGCGATTTTTCTTTCCGATCAAACAGCCAAATTTCAGCCAATTCCGACACAGTCGCGAAAAATGACGAAATTACACCCGGCGCGATTTTTTTCCCGATCAACCTGTCAAATTTGAGCCCATTCCGACACAGTCGAGAAAAATGACGAAATTGCCCCCGGCGCGATCTTTATTTTAGATCAAACTGCAAAATTTCAGCTAATTCCGATACAGTCGTGAAAAGTGACGAAATTGCCCCCGGCGCGGTTTTTGTTCCCGATAAACCTGTCAAATTTGAGCCCATTCCGACATAGTCGAGAAAAATGACGAAATTGCGCACGGCGCGATTTTTATTTAAGATCAAACTGCAAAATTTCAGCCAATTTCGATGCAGTCGAGAAAAATGACGAAATTGCCCCCGGCGCGGTTTTTGTTCCCGATAACCTGTCAAATTTGAGCCATTCCGACACAGTCGAGAAAAATGACGAAATTGCCGCCGGCGCGATTTTTATTTCCGATCAAACTGCCAAATTTTGGCCAATTCCGACATATTCGAGAAAAATGACGAAATTGACCCCGGCGCGATTTTTATTTCCGATCAACCAGTCAAATTTTAGCCAATTCCGACGCAGTCGCGAAAAATGACGAAATTACACCCGGCGCTATTTCTGTTCCCTATCAACCTGCCAAATTTGAGCCCATTCCAATACAGTCGAGAAAAATGACGAAATTACCCCCGGCGCGATTTTTATTTCAGATCAAACTGCCATATTTCAGCCAATTCCGAGAGAGTCGAGAAAAATGACGAAATTGCCCCCGGCGCGGTTTTTGTTCCCGATAGACCTGTCAAATTTGAGCCCATTCCAACACAGTCGAGAAAAATGACGAAATTGCAGCCGGCGCGATTTTTATTTCCGATCAAACCGCCAAATTTCAGCTAATTTCGAAACAGTCGAGAAAAATGACGAAATTGCCGCCAGCGCGATTTTTATTTCCGATCAAACTGCCATATTTCAGCCAATTACGACACTGTCGAGAAAAATGACGAAATATCCCCTGGCCCGGTTCTTGTTCCCGATCGACCTGTCAAATTTGAGCCCATTCCGACACAGTCGAGAAAAATGACGAAATTGCCGCCGACGCAATTTTTCTTTCCGATCAAACATCCAAATTTCAGCCAATTCCGACACAGTCGAGAAAAATGACGAAATTGCCCCCGGCGTGATTTTTGTTTCCGATCAAACCGTCAAATTTGAGCCCATTCCGACACAATCGAGAAAAATGATGAAATTGCCCCCGGCGCGATTTTTATTTCATATCAAATTGCCAAATTTCAGCCAATTCCGACACAGTCGAGAAAAATGACGAAATTATACCCGGCACGATTTTTTTCCCGATCAACCTATCAAATTTGAGCCCATTCCGACACAGTCGAGAAAAATGACGAAATTGCCCCCGGCGCGATCTTTATTTTAGATCAAACTGCCAAATTTCAGCCAATTCCGACGCAGTCGCGAAAAATGACGAAATTGCCCCGGCGTGATTTTTGTTTCCGATCAAACCGTCAAATTTGAGCCCATTCCGACACAGTCGGGAAAAATGACGAAATTGCCCCGGCGTGATTTTTGTTTCCGATCAAACCGTCAAATTTGAGCCCATTCCGACACAGTCGGGAAAAATGACGAAATTGCCCCGGCGTGATTTTTGTTTCCGATCAAACCGTCAAATTTGAGCCCATTCCGACACAGTCGGGAAAAATGACGAAATTGCCCCGGCGTGATTTTTGTTTCCGATCAAACCGTCAAATTTGAGCCCATTCCGACACAGTCGGGAAAAATGACGAAATTGCCCCGGCGTGATTTTTGTTTCCGATCAAACCGTCAAATTTGAGCCCATTCCGACACAGTCGGGAAAAATGACGAAATTGCCCCGGCGTGATTTTTGTTTCCGATCAAACCGTCAAATTTGAGCCCATTCCGACACAGTCGGGAAAAATGACGAAATTGCCCCGGCGTGATTTTTGTTTCCGATCAAACCGTCAAATTTGAGCCCATTCCGACACAGTCGGGAAAAATGACGAAATTGCCCCGGCGTGATTTTTGTTTCCGATCAAACCGTCAAATTTGAGCCCATTCCGACACAGTCGGGAAAAATGACGAAATTGCCCCGGCGTGATTTTTGTTTCCGATCAAACCGTCAAATTTGAGCCCATTCCGACACAGTCGGGAAAAATGACGAAATTGCCCCGGCGTGATTTTTGTTTCCGATCAAACCGTCAAATTTGAGCCCATTCCGACACAGTCGGGAAAAATGACGAAATTGCCCCGGCGTGATTTTTGTTTCCGATCAAACCGTCAAATTTGAGCCCATTCCGACACAGTCGGGAAAAATGACGAAATTGCCCCGGCGTGATTTTTGTTTCCGATCAAACCGTCAAATTTGAGCCCATTCCGACACAGTCGGGAAAAATGACGAAATTGCCCCGGCGTGATTTTTGTTTCCGATCAAACCGTCAAATTTGAGCCCATTCCGACACAGTCGGGAAAAATGACGAAATTGCCCCGGCGTGATTTTTGTTTCCGATCAAACCGTCAAATTTGAGCCCATTCCGACACAGTCGGGAAAAATGACGAAATTGCCCCGGCGTGATTTTTGTTTCCGATCAAACCGTCAAATTTGAGCCCATTCCGACACAGTCGGGAAAAATGACGAAATTGCCCCGGCGTGATTTTTGTTTCCGATCAAACCGTCAAATTTGAGCCCATTCCGACACAGTCGGGAAAAATGACGAAATTGCCCCGGCGTGATTTTTGTTTCCGATCAAACCGTCAAATTTGAGCCCATTCCGACACAGTCGGGAAAAATGACGAAATTGCCCCGGCGTGATTTTTGTTTCCGATCAAACCGTCAAATTTGAGCCCATTCCGACACAGTCGGGAAAAATGACGAAATTGCCCCGGCGTGATTTTTGTTTCCGATCAAACCGTCAAATTTGAGCCCATTCCGACACAGTCGGGAAAAATGACGAAATTGCCCCGGCGTGATTTTTGTTTCCGATCAAACCGTCAAATTTGAGCCCATTCCGACACAGTCGGGAAAAATGACGAAATTGCCCCGGCGTGATTTTTGTTTCCGATCAAACCGTCAAATTTGAGCCCATTCCGACACAGTCGGGAAAAATGACGAAATTGCCCCGGCGTGATTTTTGTTTCCGATCAAACCGTCAAATTTGAGCCCATTCCGACACAGTCGGGAAAAATGACGAAATTGCCCCGGCGTGATTTTTGTTTCCGATCAAACCGTCAAATTTGAGCCCATTCCGACACAGTCGGGAAAAATGACGAAATTGCCCCGGCGTGATTTTTGTTTCCGATCAAACCGTCAAATTTGAGCCCATTCCGACACAGTCGGGAAAAATGACGAAATTGCCCCGGCGTGATTTTTGTTTCCGATCAAACCGTCAAATTTGAGCCCATTCCGACACAGTCGGGAAAAATGACGAAATTGCCCCGGCGTGATTTTTGTTTCCGATCAAACCGTCAAATTTGAGCCCATTCCGACACAGTCGGGAAAAATGACGAAATTGCCCCGGCGTGATTTTTGTTTCCGATCAAACCGTCAAATTTGAGCCCATTCCGACACAGTCGGGAAAAATGACGAAATTGCCCCGGCGTGATTTTTGTTTCCGATCAAACCGTCAAATTTGAGCCCATTCCGACACAGTCGGGAAAAATGACGAAATTGCCCCGGCGTGATTTTTGTTTCCGATCAAACCGTCAAATTTGAGCCCATTCCGACACAGTCGGGAAAAATGACGAAATTGCCCCGGCGTGATTTTTGTTTCCGATCAAACCGTCAAATTTGAGCCCATTCCGACACAGTCGGGAAAAATGACGAAATTGCCCCGGCGTGATTTTTGTTTCCGATCAAACCGTCAAATTTGAGCCCATTCCGACACAGTCGGGAAAAATGACGAAATTGCCCCGGCGTGATTTTTGTTTCCGATCAAACCGTCAAATTTGAGCCCATTCCGACACAGTCGGGAAAAATGACGAAATTGCCCCGGCGTGATTTTTGTTTCCGATCAAACCGTCAAATTTGAGCCCATTCCGACACAGTCGGGAAAAATGACGAAATTGCCCCGGCGTGATTTTTGTTTCCGATCAAACCGTCAAATTTGAGCCCATTCCGACACAGTCGGGAAAAATGACGAAATTGCCCCGGCGTGATTTTTGTTTCCGATCAAACCGTCAAATTTGAGCCCATTCCGACACAGTCGGGAAAAATGACGAAATTGCCCCGGCGTGATTTTTGTTTCCGATCAAACCGTCAAATTTGAGCCCATTCCGACACAGTCGGGAAAAATGACGAAATTGCCCCGGCGTGATTTTTGTTTCCGATCAAACCGTCAAATTTGAGCCCATTCCGACACAGTCGGGAAAAATGACGAAATTGCCCCGGCGTGATTTTTGTTTCCGATCAAACCGTCAAATTTGAGCCCATTCCGACACAGTCGGGAAAAATGACGAAATTGCCCCGGCGTGATTTTTGTTTCCGATCAAACCGTCAAATTTGAGCCCATTCCGACACAGTCGGGAAAAATGACGAAATTGCCCCGGCGTGATTTTTGTTTCCGATCAAACCGTCAAATTTGAGCCCATTCCGACACAGTCGGGAAAAATGACGAAATTGCCCCGGCGTGATTTTTGTTTCCGATCAAACCGTCAAATTTGAGCCCATTCCGACACAGTCGGGAAAAATGACGAAATTGCCCCGGCGTGATTTTTGTTTCCGATCAAACCGTCAAATTTGAGCCCATTCCGACACAGTCGGGAAAAATGACGAAATTGCCCCGGCGTGATTTTTGTTTCCGATCAAACCGTCAAATTTGAGCCCATTCCGACACAGTCGGGAAAAATGACGAAATTGCCCCGGCGTGATTTTTGTTTCCGATCAAACCGTCAAATTTGAGCCCATTCCGACACAGTCGGGAAAAATGACGAAATTGCCCCGGCGTGATTTTTGTTTCCGATCAAACCGTCAAATTTGAGCCCATTCCGACACAGTCGGGAAAAATGACGAAATTGCCCCGGCGTGATTTTTGTTTCCGATCAAACCGTCAAATTTGAGCCCATTCCGACACAGTCGGGAAAAATGACGAAATTGCCCCCAGCGCGATTTTTCTTTCCGATCCAACTGCCAAATTTCAGCCAATTCTGACACAGTCGAGAAAAATGACGAAATTGCCGCCGGCGCGATTTTTATTTCCGATCAAACTGCCAAATTTCGGCCAATTCTGACATGGTCGAGAAAAATGACGAAATTTCCCCCGGCGCGATTTTTATTTCCGATCAACCAGTCAAATTTTAGCCAATTCCGACGCAGTCGCGAAAAATGACGAAATTACACCCGGCGCTATTTCTGTTCCCGATCAACCTGCCAAATTTGAGCCCATTCCGATACAGTCGAGAAAAATGACGAAATTGCCCCCGGCGCGATTTTTCTTTCCGATCAAACAACCAAATTTCAGCCAAATCCGACACAGTCGCGAAAAATGACGAAATTAAACCCGGCGCGATTTTTTTCCCGATCAACTTGTCAAATTTGAGCCCATTCCGTCACAGTCGAGAAAAATGACGAAATTGCCCCGGCGCGATCTTTATTTTAGATCAAACTGCCAAATTTCAGCTAATTCCGATACAGTCGTGAAAAGTGACGAAATTGCCCCCGGCGCGGTTTTTGTTCCCGATAAACCTGTCAAATTTGAGCCCATTCCGACATAGTCGAGAAAAATGACGAAATTGCCCACGGCGCGATTTTTTTTTAAGATCGAACTGCCAAATTTCAGCCAATTCCGATGCAGTCGAGAAAAATGACGAAATTGCCCCCGGCGCGGTTTTTATTCCCGATAGACCTGTGAAATTTGAGCCCATTCCGACACAGTCGAGAAAAATGACGAAATTGCCGCCGGGGCGATTTTTATTTCCGATCAAATTGCCAAATTTCAGCAAATTCCGACATAGTCGAGAAAAATGACGAAATGGCCCCCGGCGCGGTTTTTATTCCCGATAGACCTGTGAAATTTGAGCCCATTCCGATACAGTCGAGAAAAATGATGAAATTGCCCCCGGCGCGATTTTTGTTTCCGATCAACCAGTCAAATTTTAGCCAATTCAGACATAGTCACGAAAAATGACGAAATTACACCCGGCGCTATTTCTGTTCCCGATCAACCTGCCAAATTTGAGCCCATTCCGATACAGTCGAGAAAAATG
Source organism: Olea europaea var. sylvestris (assembly GCF_002742605.1). Classification (NCBI taxonomy): domain Eukaryota; kingdom Viridiplantae; phylum Streptophyta; class Magnoliopsida; order Lamiales; family Oleaceae; genus Olea; species Olea europaea. The sequence goes on along the minus strand of NW_019262429.1, from coordinate 6,473 downwards.
ACGAAATTGCCCCCGACGCGATTTTTATTTCAGATCAAACTACCATATTCCAACCAATTTCGACACAGTCGAGAAAAATGACGAAATTGCCCCCGGCGCGATTTTTGTTCCCGATAGACCTGTCAAATTTGAGCCCATTCCAACACAGTCGAGAAAAATGACGAAATTGCCGCCGGCGCAATTTTTATTTCCGATCAAACTGCCAAATTTCAGCTAATTCCGACACAGTCGAGAAAAATGGTGAAATTCCCGCCAGCGCGATTTTTATTTCCGATCAAACTGCCATATTTCAGCCAATTTCGACACTGTCGAGAAAAATGACGAAATTGCCCCTGGCCCGGTTTTTGTTCCCGATCAACCTGTCAAATTTGAGCCCATTCCGACACAGTCGAGAAAAATGACGAAATTGCCCCCGGCGCGATTTTTGTTTCCGATCAAACCGTCAAATTTGAGCCCATTCCGACACAGTCGAGAAAAATGATGAAATTGCCCCCGGCGCGATTTTTATTTCATATCAAATTGCCAAATTTCAGCCAATTCCGACAAGGTCGAGAAAAATGACGAAATTATACCCGGCACGATTTTTTTCCCGATCAACCTGTCAAATTTGAGCCCATTCCGACACAGTCGAGAAAAATGACGAAATTGCCCCCGGCGCGATTTTTATTTTAGATCAAACTGCCAAATTTCAGCCAATTCCGATGCAGTTGAGAAAAATGACGAAATTGCCCCCGGCGCGATTTTTATTTTAGATCAAACTGCCAAATTTCAGCCAATTCCGATGCAGTTGAGAAAAATGACGAAATTGCCCCCGGCGCGATTTTTATTTTAGATCAAACTGCCAAATTTCAGCCAATTCCGATGCAGTTGAGAAAAATGACGAAATTGCCCCCGGCGCGATTTTTATTTTAGATCAAACTGCCAAATTTCAGCCAATTCCGATGCAGTTGAGAAAAATGACGAAATTGCCCCCGGCGCGATTTTTATTTTAGATCAAACTGCCAAATTTCAGCCAATTCCGATGCAGTTGAGAAAAATGACGAAATTGCCCCCGGCGCGGTTTTTGTTCCCGATCGACCTGTCAAATTTGAGCCCATTCCGACACAGTCGAGAAAAATGACGGAATTGCCGCCGGCGCGATTTTTATTTCCGATCAAACTGCCAAATTTCGGCCAATTCCGACATAGTCGCGAAAAATGACGTAATTGCCCCCGGCGCGATTTTTATTTCCGATCAACCAGTCAAATTTTAGCCAATTCCGACGCAGTCACGAAAAATGACGAAATTACACCCGGCGCTATTTCTGTTCCCTATCAACCTGCCAAATTTGAGCCCATACCAATACAGTCGAGAAAAATGACGAAATTACCCCCGGCGCAATTTTTCTTTCCGATCAAACAGCCAAATTTCAGCCAATTCCGACACAGTCTAGAAAAATGACGAAAATGCCCCCGGCGCGATTTTTGTTTCCGATCAAACTGCCAAATTTCAGCTAATTCCGACACAGTCGAGAAAAATGACGAAATTGCCGCCAGCGCGATTTTTATTTCCGATCAAACCGCCATATTTCAGCCAATTCCGACACTGTCGAGAAAAATGACGAAATTTCCCCTGGCCCGATTTTTGCTCCCGATCAACCTGTCAAATTTGAGCCCATTCCGACACAGTCGAGAAAAATGACGAAATTGCCACCGGCGCAATTTTTCTTTCCGATCAAACAGCCAAATTTCAGCCAATTCCGACACAGTCTAGAAAAATGACGAAATTGCCCCCGGCGCGATTTTTGTTTCCGATCAAACCGTCAAATTTGAGCCCATTCCGACACAGTCGAGAAAAATGACGAAATTGCCCCTGGCGCGATTTTTATTTCATATCAAATTGCCAAATTTCAGCCAATTCCGACACAGTCGAGAAAAAAGACGAAATTACCCCCGGCGCAGTTTTTGTTTTACGATCAACCAGTCAAATTTTAGCAAATTTCGACACAGTCGCGAAAAATGACGAAATTACACCCGGTGCGATTTTTTTCCCGATCAACCTGTCAAATTTGAGCCCATTTCGACACAGTCGAGAAAAATGACGAAATTGCCCCCGGCGCGATCTTTATTTTTGATCAAACTGCCAAATGTCAGCTAATTCCGATACAGTCGAGAAAAGCGACGAAATTGCCCCCGGTGCGATTTTTGTTCCCGATAGACCTGTCAAATTTAAGCCCATTCCGACACAGTCGAGAAAAATGACGAAATTGCCCACGGTGCGATTTTTATTTAAGATCAAACTGCCAAATTTCAGCCTACTCCGATGCAGTCGAGAAAAATGAAGAAATTGCCCCCGGCGCGTATTTTGTTCCCGATAGACCGGTTAAATTTGAGCCCATTCCGACACAGTCGAGAAAAATGACGAAATTGCCGTCGGCGCGATTTTTATTTCCGATCAAACTGTCAAATTTCGGCCAATTCCGACATAGTCGAGAAAAATGACGAAATTGCCCCCGACGCGATTTTTATTTCCGATCAACAAGTCAAATTTTAGCCAATTCCGACGCAGTCGCGAAAAATGACGAAATTACACCCTGCGCTATTTCTGTTCCCGATCAACCTGCCAAATTTGAGCCCATTCCAATACAGTCGAGAAAAATGACGAAAATACCCACGGCGCGATTTTTATTTCAGATCAAACTGCCATATTTCAACCAATTTCGACACGGTCGAGAAAAATGACGAAATTGCCCCCGGCGCGGTTATTGTTCCCTATAGACCTGTCAAATTTGAGCCCATTCCAACACAGTCGGGAAAAATGACGAAATAGCCGCCGGCGCGATTTTTATTTCCGATCAAACTGCCAAATTTCAGCTAATTCCGACACAGTCGAGAAAAATGACGAAATTGCGGCTAGCGCGATTTTTATTTCCGATCAAACTGCCATATTTCAGCCAATTCCGACACTGTCGAGAAAAATGACGAAATTTCCCCTGGCCCGGTTTTTGTTCCCGATCAACATGTCAAATTTGAGCCCATTCCGACACAGTCGTGAAAAATGACGAAATTGCCGCCGGCGCGATTTTTCTTTCCGATCAAACAGCCAAATTTCAGCCAATTCCGACACAGTCGAGAAAAATTACGAAATTGCCCCCGGCGCGGTTATTGTTCCCGATAGACCTGTCAAATTTGAGCCCATTCCAACACAGTCGGGAAAAATGACGAAATAACCGCCGGCGCGATTTTTATTTCCGATCAAACTGCCAAATTTCAGCTAATTCCGACACAGTCGAGAAAAATGACGAAATTGCGGCCAGCGCGATTTTTATTTCCGATCAAACTGCCATATTTCGGCCAATTCCGACACTGTCGAGAAAAATGACGAAATTTCCCCTGGCCCGGTTTTTGTTCCCGATCAACCTGTCAAATTTGAGCCCATTCCGACGCAGTCGTGAAAAATGACGAAATTGCCGCCGGCGCGATTTTTCTTTCCGATCAAACAGCCAAATTTCAGCCAATTCCGACACAGTCGAGAAAAATGACGAAATTGCCCCCGGCGCGATTTTTGTTTCCGATCAAACCGTCAAATTTGAGTCCATTCCGACACAGTCGAGAAAAATGACGAAATTGCCCCCGGCGCGATTTTTATTTCAGATCAAACTGCCAAATTTCAGCCAATTCCGACACAGTCGAGAAAAATGACGAAATTGCCCCAGCACAGTTTTTGTTTTACGATCAACCAGTCAAATTTTAGGCAATTCCGACACAGTCGCGAAAAATGACGAAATTACACCCCGGCGCGATTTTTATTTCAGATCAAACTACCAAATTTCAGCCAATTTCGACACAGTCGAGAAAAATGACGAAATTGCCCCCGGCGCGATTTTTGTTTCCGATCAAACAGTCTGACGAAATTGCCCCCGGCGCGATTTTTGTTCCCGATAGACCTGTCAAATTTGAGCCCATTCCAACACAGTCGAGAAAAATGACGAAATTGCCGCCGGCGCGATTTTTATTTCCGATCAAACTGCCATATTTCAGCTAATTCCGACACAGTCGAGAAAAATGACGAAATTGCCGCCAGCGCGATTTTTATTTCCGATCAAACTGCCATATTTCAGCCAATTTCGACACTGTCGAGAAAAATGACGAAAGTGCCCCTGGCCCGATTTTTGTTCCCGATCAACCAGTCAAATTTGAGCCCATTCCGACACAGTCGAGAAAAATGACGAAATTACCGCCGGCGCGATTTTTCTTTCCGATCAAACAGCCAAATTTCAGCCAATTCCGACACAGTCGAGAAAAATGACGAAATTGCCCCCGGCGCAGTTTTTGTTTCACGATCAACCAGTCAAATTTTAGCCAATTCCGACACAGTCGCGAAAAATGACGAAATTGCCCCCGGCGCGATTTTTGTTTCCGATCAAACCGTCAAATTTGAGCCCATTCCAACACAGTCGAGAAAAATGATGAAATTGCCCCCGGCGCGATTTTTATTTCATATCAAATTGCCAAATTTCAGCCAATTCCGACACAGTCGAGAAAAATGACGAAATTGCCCCCGGCGCAGTTTTTGTTTCACGATCAACCAGTCAAATTTTAGTCAATTCCGACACAGTCGCGAAAAATGACGAAATTAAACCCGGCGCGATTTTTCTTTCCGATCAAACAGCCAAATTTCAGCCAATTCCGACACAGTCGCGAAAAATGACGAAATTAAACCCGGCGCGATTTTTTTCCCGATCAACCTGTCAAATTTGAGCCCATTCCGACACAGTCGAGAAAAATGACGAAATTGCCCCCGTCGCGATCTTTATTTTAGATCAAACTGCCAAATTTCAGCTAATTCCAATACAGTCGTGAAAAGTGACGAAATTGCCCCCGGCGCGGTTTTTGTTCCCGATAAACCTGTCAAATTTGAGCCCATTCCGACATAGTCGTGAAAAATGACGAAATTGCGCACGGCGCGATTTTTATTTAAGATCAAACTGCCAAATTTCAGCCAATTCCGATGCAGTCGAGAAAAATGACGAAATTGCCCCCGGCGCGGTTTTTGTTCACGATAGACCTGTCAAATTTGAGCCATTCCGACACAGTCGAGAAAAATGACGAAATTGCCGCCGGCGCGATTTTTATTTCCGGTCAAACTGCCAAATTTCGGCCAATTCCGACATAGTCGAGAAAAATGACGAAATTGCCCCCGGCGCGATTTTTATTTCCGATCAACCAGTCAAATTTTAGCCAATTCCGACGCAGTCGCGAAAAATGACGAAATCACACCCGGCGCTATTTCTGTTCCCGATCAACCTGCCAAATTTGAGCCCATTCCAATACAGTTGAGAAAAATGACGAAATTACCCCCGGCGCGATTTTTATTTCAGATCAAACTGCCATATTTCAGCCAATTCCGACACAGTCGAGAAAAATGACGAAATTGCCCCCGGCGTGGTTTTTGTTCCCGATAGACCTGTCAAATTTGAGCCCATTCCAACACAGTCGAGAAAAATGACGAAATTGCAGCCGGCGCGATTTTTATTTCCGATCAAACTGCCAAATTTCAGCTAATTCCGACACAGTCGAGAAAAATGACGAAATTGCCGCCAGCGCGTTTTTTATTTCCGATCAAACTGCCATATTTCAGCCAATTTCGACACTGTCGAGAAAAATGACGAAATTTCCCCTGGCCCGGTTCTTGTTCCCGATCAACCTGTCAAATTTGAGCCCATTCCGACACAGTCAAGAAAAATGACGAAATTGCCGCCGGCGCAATTTTTCTTTCCGATCAAACAGCCAAATTTCAGCCAATTCCGACACAGTCGAGAAAATTGATGAAATTGGCCCCGGCGCGATTTTTGTTTCCGATCAAACCGTCAAATTTGAGCCCATTCCGACACAGTCGAGAAAAATGATGAAATTGCCCCCGGCGCGATTTTTATTTCATATCAAATTGCCAAATTTCAGCTAATTCCGACACAGTCGAGAAAAATGACGAAATTGCCGCCGGCGCGATTTTTCTCTCCGATCAAACAGCCAAATTTCAGCCAATTCCGACACAGTCGAGAAAGCGGCCGGCGCGATTTTTATTTCCGATCAAACCGTCAAATTTGAGCCCATTCCGACACAGTCGCGAAAAATGAAGAAATTGCCCCCAGCGCGATTTTTGTTTCCGATCAAACCGTCAAATTTGAGCCCATTCCGACACAGTCGCGAAAAATGAAGAAATTGCCCCCAGCGCGATTTTTGTTTCCGATCAAACCGTCAAATTTGAGCCCATTCCGACACAGTCGCGAAAAATGCACAGTCGAGAAAAATGACAAAATTGCCCCCGGCGCAGTTTTTGTTTTACGATCAACCAGTCAAATTTTAGCCAATTCCGACACAATCGCGAAAAATCACGAAATTACACCCGGCGCGATTTTTTTTTCCGATCAAACAGCCAAATTTCAGCCAATTCCGACACAGTCGCGAAAAATGACGAAATTACACCCGGCGCGA
>NW_019262428.1:0-1003 GCF_002742605.1 Olea europaea var. sylvestris | reverse complement strand
TGGTGCAGATAGGACCTTATTTATTAGACATGTTGAAGAAACTATCACCATTGCTCAGATTTATGTCGATGATATTATTTTTGCTTCTCCTCTTGAGTCTTTAGCTTATGAGTTTGCTGAGTATTTGAAGCAAGAATTTGAAATGAGTATGGTTGGGGAGTTGAGTTATTTCCTTGGACTTGAGGTGAGACAGACAGAGGATGGACTGTTCATTTCACAGTCTAAGTATGCTAAGGATCTAGTTAAGCGCTTTGGGCTGGATAGTAAGAAGCATACTAGGACACCTATGAGTACTAGTTTGAAGTTAAGTCATGATGCTTCAGGTAAGAGTGTCGATCCTTCCCTATATAGAAGCATGATAGGTAGTCTTCTTTATCTCTCAGCTACTGGACCTGACATTGCTTTTAGTGCTGGAGTGTGTGCTCGATTTCAGGCAGATCCAAAAGAATCACACTTAAGCTCTGTTAGACGCATCATTAGATATGTGAGTGGAACAGTTGATCTAAGAATATTCTATTCTAGGAATTCTAATCTTGACTTAGCTGGTTACTCCGACGTCGATTGGGCCGGAAACGCGGATGATAGGAAAAGCACGACAGGGGGTTGTTTTTACATGGGTAACAATCTCGTAGCCTGGTTGAGTAAGAAACAGAATTCTATATCTCTATCCACGGCAGAGACCGAATACATAGCTACAGATAGTTGCTGCACTCAGCTTCTCTGGATGAAGCAGATGCTGAGTGATTATGGGATTAGTCAAGGGACCATGACCATTTTTTGTGATAATACAAGTGCTATAAATATTTCTAAGAATCCCATTCAACACTCTCGAACAAAACATATTGACATCCGACATCATTTTATTCGTGAGCTTGTTGAATCACATGTAGTCTCTCTACCATGTCTATACTGATAATCACTTGGCAGATCTACTTACGAAACCACTAGATGGATTGAGGTTTGAGTCGCTTCGGACGGCTGTTGGTGTTTGCTCACCTATCTG
>NW_019262427.1:0-1003 GCF_002742605.1 Olea europaea var. sylvestris | reverse complement strand
AATTTAACGAAATAATAGGTCATTTTTAATTACCTGACAGCAAATTTGATTCAATTAAGGGCGTCTCCAACCCAATCTGGGGTAACACTCTTCATTTGATGTGATTATTAAAAATTTTCATAATTTTTGTTTTGCCCTTCGTTTTATATATTATGATAAATTTTATTCCTATATATCCATTTATTATTTAATGAATTAATATTATTTTATATTTATTTTAATACCATTGTTATTTTTAATTAATATTTATAGTAAATTGTAATCAAGTAATAAATAATAACTATTAAAGTTAAAATAAAATTATGGTTTTAAATGTAATTCTTTTATTTTGTTAATAAATAAAATATTTTAGTTAATTAAATATTATAATTATAGTATAATATTGAAATACATTAATTGTTGAGAATTAAAAATAAGGCAATAAAGAAAATATTGTTCATTTGTGAAATATTTGGTATAATGGTGGAAGATATTTTGAAAAAATGGTGTGAAAGTTGTACAAATTTGGTGCTATAGGTTGGAGATTGTAATGCCTCTCTGATGTAGATTTTTAGAATAGATTTTGTAAGAAGTGCTAGTTTTGAAAAATGTGATTAAAAAATTTTTAAAAAAATTAGAAGTTCACATAAAAAATTATGTTGTTGGAAATGAATTTGAAGAAAAACTAATTTTAAAGAATATATAAAGATGGGCTAAAATTCATCCTTATCCCTTGCATTGTCCATTGCACCGTAGAACCTTGTGACATAAATGTTCTTTCATACAGTCTTACGTTGTATTTGTTGGAAAATTACATCGATATTGTGCATATTATATTCACAAGACATGTCATTTATGTTCTCGAAATCGAAACGCAATTTCGTCTTATCGAAATGGATTTGGGAAGATGAAACAATAGATTCAATCATTTCCTTTCTTTATTTCAAACCTATATGAAATCAAAAGAATGTTATTAATTTTCTGAAATCAAATATGAAGAAAGAAATAAAAAAGAATTAAGGTG
>NW_019262426.1:0-1003 GCF_002742605.1 Olea europaea var. sylvestris | reverse complement strand
TTTCTTAAATCTTGAACATCATTTATCAACATTTTTATTAATGATTTTAATTCTTCCATATATTCACTTATTGACATCTTAATTTTTCTTGATCATCTTTCGAACATATAAGTTAATTTACATCTTTTTTCTTCTATTATTTTCTCAAAACTTTCTTTAACAAACTCTATATTTATTAGTTCTTCTTTTATTATCTTAAAGCATTGACTCTGTATTTTTAATTTTATTAACTGTTTTTTTTCTTCTATTCCACTTGGTATTAATATTAATCTTTTTTTCTTGTATCTTATTAATATTTACAATTAATCTATTCAATTTTAAATCTGTATTATCAGTCACACTCATACTTTTCTTTATAATATATATTAATTTCTTCATCATCATATACTTTAATAATTTTTCATAGATATATATATCTTTTATTGATCCTATTATTAATTTTTCTAATATTTGTTCTTTTATTTCTTCGGGTAATTCTTTGACTATTGTTAGTGTCATTATTTTTAATTTATTAGAAATAGGTTCTAAAAATATATAACTTCCTTTTTCTTCTTCTAAATACCAATAATCATTTATTTTACCTATTTTAATTTCCATGATCTCTATGGCTCTAATACCAATTAGAGGATGCTACTTTGAGCGAACAAAAATCAAATAAATCTACTAAAATCTTGAACTCTTTTATTAGAGGCTAAATTCTTTAAAATTTTTGAGGACTTGAATGGAAAGTTTCTATAAAATAAAGACTTATTGTATAATATTTATATAAGGGTATTTTAGGTACTTGAATTAGTTAAAGGCTAAAATGGAAAAGTAGCCATTTTCTTTATGCTATTTTTCATGTATTTCCATGATAAGTATGGATCACTTCAAGTTTTGAAAGCAATAAAAAATGAAAAAAAAATATATCCTAACGTGGGAAGGGAATTAAATATTACAGTATAGCCATACCCTTCCTAAAATTTATAATAAAACCCTAATATCTTGTTGTGTACAGTACAGT
>NW_019262425.1:0-1003 GCF_002742605.1 Olea europaea var. sylvestris | reverse complement strand
GAATCGGCTAAAATTTGACTGGTTGATCGGAAAGGCCAATTTGGTCATTTTTCGCGACGGTGTCGGAATCGGCTAAAATTTGAGAGATTGATCGGAAACAAAAATCGCACCGGGAGCAATTTCTTCATTTTTCGAGACGGTGTCGGAATCAGCTAAAATTTGACTGATTGATCGGAAACAAAAATCGCGCCGGGGGCAATTTCGTCATTTTTCGCGACGGTGTCGGAATCGGCTAAAATTTGACAGATTTATCGGAAACGAAAATCGCGCCGGGGGCAATTTCGTCATTTTTCGCGACGGTGTCGGATTCAGCTAAAATTTGACTGATTGATCGGAAACAAAAATCCCGCCGGGGCTAATTTCGTCATTTTTCGCGACGGTGTCGGAATCGGCTAAAATTTGAGAGATTGATCGGAAACAAAAATCGCCCCGGGAGCAATTTCTTCATTTTTCGAGACGGTGTCGGAATCAGCTAAAATTTGACAGATTAACCGGAAACAAAAATCGCGCCCGGGGCAATTTCGTCATTTTTCGCGACGGTGTCGGATTCAGCTAAAATTTGACTGATTGATCGGAAACAAAAATCCCGCCGGGGCTAATTTCGTCATTTTTCGCGACGGTGTCGGAATCGGCTAAAATTTGACAGATTTATCGAAAAAAAAATCGCGCCGGAGGCAATTTCGTCATTTTTCGCGACGCTGTCGGAATGGGCCAAAATTTGACTGATTGATCGGAAACAAAAATCGCGCCATGGGCAATTTCGTCATTTTTCCTGACGGTGTCGAAATGGGCTTAAATTTGACTGATTGATCGGAAACAAAAATCGCGCCGGGGGCAATTTCGTCATATTTCGCGACGGTGGCGGAATCGGCTTAAATTTGACAGATTGATCGGAAACAAAAATCGCGCCGGGGGCAGTGTCGTCATTTTTCGCGACGGTGTCAGAATCGGGTAAAATTTGAATGATTGATCGGAAACAAAAATCGCGCCGGGGGCAATTTCG